>NW_026606822.1:4532500-4707500 GCF_029890125.1 Rhinichthys klamathensis goyatoka
TGTAATCGACTATCGCACTTTCTGTCACGGATTTCAAAATAAAAGTCTGAGTTCTGCAGTGCGCATGCGCATCCCGATCATGGGCGTGGTCACACTTCAGGTTCGCTTACACGGACCGAGCGGCCATCATTGTTGTGGCACGGAAGCTACACGTTCAGATAAATATTTTCTCTACAAATGTTACATTTCAAATGTAAAACTGTGTTCTCAATACAAAGCCATACTTTCATGATTTGCTATCGGTGTGTATTTCATACAAACTTTTCCATAAGTAATACCATGGTACTTTTTTGTTCAGCAATTTGCATCAGCAAATTTCAAGCTGAAGACACTTGTGTGAGCACCAGCCAAGACAAAGTATGTACAATAAATATTATAACAAAATGCCAGAGATAGGTTTATGATTTCAATATTTTACTGAGAGCTTTTCTGATTCAGAGGAAAATCTTTATACCACTTTAGGTGATGGGAAATGCCACAACACTGATAATATACAGGTAGAAGAAACAAATTATATAAGCACAGACATATTTACATTCACTGAATCTTTGTCTTTATCAGAATAAGATTACAGGGGAGACATTCATGGCATTTTAGAGGACATTGAATCAACAAACGCAATGGCGACCAAATATAAATCAATCAACATGACTGATAAATGCAAATCGTTTAAAAGCCTAGTGTGGCAAAGCGTACAACTAACTAAACAATATAGATTTGTACAATTTATATATTGTTTTTTTTTTGTAAAGCAAAATATCAGGTCATGCACAATAAAAACCTAAACACACTTTTTGTAAGAAAACAAAGAACAAAAAGAGAATTATAAAAATAAAGTTATGGATAAATGGATGTTTTTGCTGGTTACACTTTATGCATTACTGATGCAATCGTACACGGTTCTACTTTAAAGATACAAGATAAATTCCTCCTTTTTTTTAATAACACTTTGGTTTAGTTTAAAACAACTATTTCATAAATTCTATAATTCATAAACAGTTTAGAACCAAAAAGTTAAATAATAAAAAAAACCATGGTGAAAAAGACATCTTTTGTGTTCTTTTCAAATAGACTCACAACAGCCGTGTGGGAAAACAACAAACTTCATACCCATGTTCTGTACAACATCTACAGATTTGCTGGTGATCCACTCTGGGATTAGGAAATCCAACAAGTGCCCGATGCTCAATGTGATGTTATGTTGGATTTTAAAAATGGCAAACTGGGTTACATTACGCGTCAAACCACTGGAATGCTTTTAAACCTAATATAAAAGCCATTTCCCAAGTTTGGCTACAAGACAATGTAGTCCAGTGAAAAAAACAAACCTATACTTACTTACAGATGGAAGTGATTGGGTTTAATAAAGTGATAGTATACAATACGAATTACTACATGCGTATTAACATGGCAAAAAAACAAAAACAAAAAAAACACCATTGTAGTGTTAATAATCGCAATATTTAAAGTCCAATTGTAGCAACAATTTCGATCAATAACTTCTCTTTTCCTTTTTTAAAATGTACATTCAAAACGCTGCCCAGTGATACAATTTAAACTCAATATTATGTAAACAAATTTCTATGATTAGAAGAAAAGAGTCAACTTTTAAAGCACTTTTCACATACACGAAACAGTGAAATCAAGGCAATAGCAACCAATTCGAATAACCGGACGCCGATGCATTTATTAGAGGAAGAATAAGCCTTGTTTGCTTTTCTTTGTTCGAGTTTCCAGGTATCGGTGCTCTCAATTATAAAACACCCGAAATGAGAGGTAGACTCACCGGAGAAAAACGAGGGGCGTACGCCATATTTAGGAGCTAAATGATTTTTCAATAAAACCACAAACCGTTGGAATAATGCTTTCATAACTGATAAGAAATTTTCTTTTTCCACTCGCTAAATGCTACAATTGATGTGACCCGGAATGCCACAATAGGACTTAAGGTTCACAAAGGCTTGTACTGTACAGAAAAGAAGAGCGCAATAAAGGTACAAAAAACTATTTTTTAGATTTGCTATTGTGTTCTGTACAATATTTTAGGAATAAAAGAAAACGGACTGGATTTAACTGCAGATGGATGACTACTTTTCTGCTTGTTTACTGATCTTTTGTTATCACACACAATATATATTCTATCATGAAGAAACCAAACATAACCACTCAACTTGGAAAGGAACGCCTATGAATTCCTATGAATTAGGAAAACAAATGGGTGTAACAGGAGCCAACTATTGATCTGAGAAGCATGATGTCATGATGAAGGCTTTTAAACATAGCTGCCTGATCGCCGATCGTCTTCTGACACAGAATTATCTAAAAAGAACAACAGACAAACATCGGTGCCTCAACTCTATGACAGCTTCATATTCCTGCCAGTGAGAAAAGCACAAAGTTAAAGCGTGAATGTCACAAAGCCTGTCATATTTCACTCCAAAAGTAGCAGAAAGAATTGTTATTTTGTTTGGAAAATGAAGCCTATTTGAGGACGATTTTTTTTTTTTTTTGCATTGTTACAATATTTCTATATATTATAATGCAAAAAAAAAAAAAAAAAAAGTATGCAGAATGTATTTCAGTAAAGATACCCCAATGCGAATACATGCCGTTGTGTTTAAATCAATTTAGGCTGATTTTAGTTTTTTAAATAGCATTGTAACAGTAACCTTTAAACTGTAATAATACAGTAAATAATAACTGTATAATGAATGAAAATAATGTTACTAAGGTTTAAACACCATTGAGAATGAGAACTACAAAAACTGAAAATTTATGAAAAAAAAAAGCTTCATTTTCTTTATGCAAATTTTTTTCCTTTTGATCTTGGTGTGAAATATGACATGGTTTAATGAGACGCACCCAAAAAGGCCAACAACAAAAAAAGAAAGAATATGATATGCTTGACTACATTTACCATCTCAAAAAAAAAAAAAAAAAAAAAAAAAGACAACAAAAAAGGTGACCAAACTATCTATAGACTGATAAAAAAATCTCAACCATTATGAGACTCAAACCCCTAAAACAAATAATATTAAATAATAGATGCGGAAGAAAGTAAACAGACATGAGTCTTCTTCTCACGTGAACACCCAAACCCAATATTATACCTCTCATATAATCACAGACTCTTTCCCATGAACATACATACAGGTGTCCACACGCCCAGCGCCGTGTCTAAATGTTTGTTGTGTCCGGTGCAGTCTTGTCAACAGGACTGCTGTTGTCTTGACTCCTAGGGGTTCGTTCCTGGGCCGGTTTGGAGTCTTTATCTCCGGTACTGGTTGAAGAGGGACCAGGTGAGGGCAACGAACGCCCGGAGATCTTATACGCCCCCAGGAGCTCCTGGATTCTCTCTGTAGTGGGCTCCCATTTGGCAAAGCCAGCATTGTTTTGGAGGAAAATGACTGCTGTTCCATGGACGGCCTTGTAGTACATCTCTTCTCTGAGAGACACAAAGTCAAGAGCGCAAACCACAAGTTAAACCATGTTTCGTGCAGTAAACAAGCAATGAAACACCACTAGAACAAGGAAATAGACAAAACATTGGGGTGGGCGATGGGACCAAAATCTAAGAAATCTTACATCTGAGAAATTTTATTACACGTTAATGATATACATCACGATATTATGGAAGCTTGTTTTTGGCACGTAATAAAAAATAAAAAATGTAATTGCAATTTTTTATCTCACAATTGTGACTTTTCTCTCATAATTGCCAGTTTATATCTTACAATTCTGAGAAAACTATATAAATTCAACAGTAGTGAAAAAATAAAATAAAAAAGTCAGAATTGTGACATTTGCCCCTTTCACACATAGTATTTACTGGAAAATTACCATTAAAAGATCATGTGTGAACAGGACCTTTTAAAAATACCAGTAAATTGGTTCTGGCAATTTAGCAGTATGAGAAGTTAAAACATTACCAGTAAATTATGATATGATGCTGTGCGTGACCTATAATAAAAAGGTTTATTAGGCTGCTGTTACTTTAACTAAACCAACTTTTTTTAGTTAATGATCTGTAAGAATGGGGCTTTATTAGTGCTGATCATTGATTCGAGTAACTTTTTTGACATTTGGGTATAAAGTGTTTTAATTCTACAATATATGGTGTAAAAAAACATCTGAGTGCTGCCCTCTTCAGTTTGAACGGTGGCTCCTGCAGTTGAATTTTCCTATTGGATGTTTGCGGTGCTTCGTGATGTAAGCGGTGAGAGCTGAGTAAGCAGGTTCCAGCTCACCACGCCCTTGGCAGTATAAAAACCATCTTGTTTCGTCAAAACCACTGCGAGTCAAGAGTTGGAATTACGAGTATTGAAAACGATCAGGATAGAGTATTTTAGCATCCATTTAGCATAGCATTTATATAGTTATTTAGATTATTTTGTGTAGCCTAGTTAGTTAGTTAGTAGCATAGTACAGTTAGGATAGCTTCAAGTTAGCGTAGATTTATCTGTATTTAGTACAGTGGTCAGGATGGTAACGGAGTAGAGGTGGACATGGGCTTCTCCACACAGCTCACGGAGTGCCAAACACTGCTCCTCCTGCATGGACTCCACCACCGCTGCGGCGTCATGATGTGAGTGAGCATGTATATTTTAATCACAATTTATGGTTATGCTAAAGTTAATCCTCTGGGGTCGACAAACGCGCCGGCGCATTTTGCTGGATTTTTTCACATAGCGGCAAAATATCAATATGAATATATGCCTACAGAGAACGCGCGCTATTGACAAACTCGACAAAACTCATCAGATGCCGATCGCGACGCGGGAGTTAAGACCGCAGTTTGAGCCAGCGGCTCGAATTGATATGGCCCTGTGTCCACAGACAATTCACCCTCCTCCACTTCAGGTGAAGGTGGGGGAGAAAAGTCCTCGACTTCAAATTACCGCTCTGCTGCAAAGCTACTTGCGTCACTCCAGTCACTCCATTTTAGAGTCTGACAGCATCTGTCACTGCGGGTCTCAGGTGCACGCCCCCCCCGCTCAGCCCCGCCCTCGGTTCGTCCCCTCTATCTCCTCTGGGGTCTGCCCATTTTTTCAACATTTTTCAAATATTGCCAGTGGGTGGAGTCAGGCTCTGACCAGGGGTTTAGTTACCCTTTAAGAGCGAATACACGAATCTAATATACAGACACGTTTATATCGTCGTCGCCATGATATACAACTTCACACGGCCCAGCCCTACCAACAAATGTCTGACCTTTTGCAGATGTGCTGCGAGCCGCTGCGGTACTCGTGCTCGAAGGGGGGCACGATCATCTGGTGCCTTCGGAAGCGACTGGACTCCATCCGTGTCAGCGCAGGGGTCGGCGGGTCACGCCACTCTGGCACAAAGATGATGAAGGACAGTGGCTCGCTGGAGCGTTCCAGAAGATCCTGAGAAAGATGAAGACAATGAGAATCAGAATGGGACATTTTATATGACGATATTCCAAGCTAATGAATTTGGGGGCGAGACTAAGAGTCACACACCTCAAAGCGTGTCACCATGTTGTCCATGAGTTCCTCACAGAACGGAGGGTTTGCCTCAAATGAGCCACTGGCCGGAGAGAAGCTGAAAAACGGCCTGTGAGGACAGACATGAGGAAACGGTAAAGCAAGTTACGCTTGCTTTTATATAACGGCAATAACAGATTAATTATAATTTGATTACATTCGTGACATACATATATACAGTGTTGGGAAAGTTCACTTTCTACATTAACTAGTTCAAAGTTCAGTTCACAAATTTAAAAATTAACTAGTTCAATTTTCACAATTTTGAACTAAGTTTGCACAGAAGATTTTGTGTAAGATTTTCCCCATCCTCACGACCTTGTCATAAAACTAATTTTAATGATCATAGGACGCCTTGTCGACTACATGCTGCTTTTTGTTTTGATGACGCATGCGGCGGTGCGACACTAGTGGCTGGTGTTGCCAGATTGGGTGTTTTTTTCGCTACATATTAAGGCCTGTTTATGGTGTGTTTTAGTCAGGTTTTCGCCTGGAAGGCTCTATAGAAATCTGGCACCCTATTAAACGAAGTTAAACTGAGTGAGCGTGCGTTCACAGACACCAGAATGAACGAGTTCACAGTAACGTTCATCAGGCAGTAATACAGTACGTTTAGTTCACGTTCGCCCAAAATATGAACGAGTTCATGAATGCGTTCAGGCACAACACTGCATATATACAGTGGTGTGAATAAGTTATTACCCCCATGCTAAAGTTGCCTAAAAAGAGGAATAAAAAATCATCTTTTGGAAATTGATCTTAATGCCTTAATTAGAAAAATGAGGAAAAATCCAACCTTTAAGGACACCAATTTTCTTTGTGTATGAATAATGTATCATAAATAAATAAATGTTCTTCCTTAAAATACAGGGTGCATAAGTCAGGCCCCCCCTATGTTAAATTCCCATAGAGTCAGGCAGATTTTTATTTTTAAAGGCCAGTTATTTCATGGATCCAGGATAATATGCATCCTGATAAAGTTCCCTTGGCCTTTGGAATTAAAATATCCCACATCATCACATTCCCTTCACCATACCTAGAGATTGGCATGGTGTTATTTCAGTTAGCCTAATAGCTGGTTTGATTTGCATTGAAAGATGATCTTATGGAAAGTACCCCATGCCAATCTCTAGGTATGGCAGGGCTCGAAATTGCGACCATTTTGGTCGCATATGCTCCTGAAATTTTATCTGTGCGACCTAAAAATATATTTGGAAACATCTGTGCGAGTGCAAATAATGGTTGTGGTGCGACCTGTTTTTATTTCTCTACAAAACGTTCGCAAATTACTGCTCAGTGTGTACCTTATGTGCACTGATACGCGGTGGCCGGACCATCATTCTATCCAACGATTACATCCAATCAAACTTCATCCTTACGTTCCTAACTTTAAAGCAGATTTTAAATAGGTTAATATTAGCTGTCAATCACTCCCATTCACTTACGCTGCGCTCCGTTGTCACGTGACAGGGAGCTGACTACCGCGCGACTAAAAGGCTGAATAAGAGAAGATGAAACAAGGTTTTTCCTGCATTGAATTTTTTTTGGCGACCGCCAAAGCCTTATTTGATCGGTGAGTGATAGATGACTGACTGCTGCGCTTGTGACAGGGCTCATATTACTGAAAGAACGAGCATAGAGAGAGAGAGAGAGAGAGAGAGAGAGAGAGAGAGAGAGAGAGAGAGAGAGAGAGAGAGAGAGAGACGGTCGCGCGCGCGCACTCTCACAGTCTTCAAACAGTCTTGCTCTCCCTCCCTCACGCATATTAATCGAAATCGAGAATTGACACGATGGTAAAAGGTAAGAAGACCGAAGTTTCACGTGAAGCATTCGGAGATTTTTCTCCTGAATTACCCCAGGGTGTGAATTGTGCAACAAAAAAAAAGCGTTCCGCACATTCAGCTGACATAAACCTCAATTTCAATAAACAAAACAAACTATCCAGTGATGAAATGTTTTCTGTGTTGACACAAATCTTGTGCGATGTCCTAAACTGCTGGGATAATCACACAACAATGCGTACCGTAGCCTACACGTCCGCTAATGACACGTGCGATTCGCGAACTAATGACTCCTTTGAACTGATTCCATTTAATGAATGGTTAAAACAACTGATCTGTCCAACACTGAACTCACGAGACGTCTGGCATCGGTGTATAACAAATCGGTAACACTTTACAATAAAGTTAAATTTATTAAACTCTAGTTAACTACATTAGTTAACATTAACTATTAATAAACTGCATTTCTACAGCATTTATTAATCTTTGTTAATGCTAATTTAATCATTAATAGTAGCCTTATTGAAATCAAAAGATGATGTGTTAACATAGTTAGCCTAATGCACTGTGAAGTAACATGAACAAACAATGAACAGTTGTATTTTTTATTAACTAAGATTAACAAAGATTCATAAATACAGTAACAAATGTATTGCTCATGGTTCATGTTAGTTAGCCTAATGCATTAACTAATGTTAACCAATCAAACCACATTTACTCAGAACACCTCTTAAAATGAGAATGTAAGTGTGCTTACCCCATTTATTTTTAGTAAGAGTGGTTAGGAAGATTTAACCTTAATAAACTACAGTATTCAGGTTATTTATATGACAATGTGAAGAAAGCTTACCAAAAAACCCAAAACTTTTAGTTTAGACTGGAGTGAGGTGAAACCAGAAACAAAAAGTGCAAATCAAGTTGTTGTTAGCTAGCTGCTAATTGTATTCAATTGTATATGGTAGAATATTAGTTAAAATAAACTTTTTAATGCTACTTTATTATTGTAGTTTTTGATATTGATATGATGATATACCAAAATGATGATTAGGTTTAGCAAAGAAGGATTTTATCTTACAAAGCTATGAAATAGGCCTACAGTGGTAAAATCACAGCTTTAATAAAAAAATAAAAAAAAACAGGGCAAGAAAGGATGACAATGTCCATCGGCCACCACCGAAAACCAATAAATTTTAAGCGCAAGAGCTTGGTTAAACAAGGAGAGAGTGCCAAGCACAAAAAAATGCAGGGACAAGTGTGTGGAAAACAAATCAGGTTCGATTATTAAGGCTTTTAATCATCAGAATGCTGCCGGTCGTTCCGCTCTTCTGGCAGAGCTAAAAGTCAAATTTGGTGGGTGCTCCTAAATTTTTGCTGGTGCTCCTAACTTTTTGAAGTTGGGAGCACCAGTGCTACCAGGTAAAAAAGTTAATTTCGAGCCCTGTATGGTGAAGGGAATGTGATGATGTGGGTCTATTTTAATTCCAAAGGCCAAGGGAACTTTATCAGGATGCATATTATCCTGGATCCATGAAATAACTGGCCTTTAAAACTAAAAATCTGCCTGACTCTATGGGAATTTAACATAGGGGGGGGCTGACTTATGCACCCTGTATTTTAAGGAAGAACATTTATTTATTTATGATACATTATTCATACACAAAGAAAATTGGTGTCCTTAAAGGTTGGATTTTTCCTCATTTTTCTAATTAAGGCATTAAGATCAATTTCCAAAAGATGATTTTTTATTCCTCTTTTTAGGCAACTTTAGCATGGGGGTAATAACTTATTCACACCACTGTATATATATATATATATATATGTGCATGTGTGTTTGTGTACACATTTACCATGACATGTACATGGTAAAATATACACGAGTCATGACAGCAAAGCAATGTATTACTATGATCCTCAAAATCTGTTGAAATGTCACTTTTCATTGTGTGACAATCAAGAACTCATTTACATACCCTCGAGATCCAAAGAAGCCGTCAATGTCTGGAAACGCGGAGCAGAACTGCTTGAAATAGCAGTTCAGTGGAGAAGCGAAGCACTCAAATGTCACTCCAAACTTTTTGTTGAGAGCCTCAAAGACGGGGACAGGCAGCGCCCCTTGCAGGCCAGACCCCTCGTTCACACCAGAGCCAAACATCACCTGTAATTCACAAGAGGGTGGAAACACACATTGATGCCGCATTTGCTTTCCTGATTGCTTACCAATACTTGTAAATTCGAGTCTTACCTGGTATCTTTTGATAAGGCACCACACACGAGACAAGAACTTTTCAAACCTTGGGTCATCTATACAGCTGTATCGATAAAGGAGTTCCTGTTTATGCCAGAGAAAGAAATGCAACAAAATAAGAATCCAATTAAGTGTAAGTTTCTGGTTTTAATTGGTTTTGAGCTTGTGTTAGCATGTACACACCAATTTGTTAAAATGACCACGGTTGACCTTCACCATTTCCCCTTTATACCGCAGACAAGAGAAGTCATTCTCGAAGTGCAGCTCGACACGTGGCTGAGGAGGAGACGGGATGGACAGTCTGACTGGATAACAATACACCAGCCGGTCCTGAACCTCCGTCGACTCGGTGACGTCCACTTTAAAGCAAGAAGAGTAGTTCAGAGGGGCTTTAAACGAAGTCAAACCAAGAGCGAATATTGGCACCAGGGCCAAAAATTCAAACTTTTTTTGGAGTTGGTCGATTTTTGTCTAACAATGAAACTCTCACTGACCATTTTCCAGATTCATGGATATCTCCATCTCCTACCTGTATTTGACTGATTTTATTTAAATTAATTGCCATAACAGTTTCATAGGTTAATACACGGCTGATTCAAATTCAACATCATAAGAAGTGCTATTGTAAAACTGGAGAAACTGGAAGAGAGAGCTACTCTCTGAGAAAAAGGAAATTAACATTTGAACTCTCTCTTATGAAGTTCTCACCACCATTCGAGACGCAAGTCTCACCTAAGCAATCCTAATCTACATCTTTTTCCCTTGACCCCCTAGCCTGGTAATACCAAACTCTGCTACTTCGCTTTGCTTCGTAGACAGAGTCTGGAATGGCATAATTGAAAAGTGTTTTCTTTCTCACGGGGGCGCTTGTCTGAAGTATAAATCATTGGTTACCCGTAAGCCAATCACATAACGCAATGACCTCTCTCTCCAACTTAAACATCACCTCCATTCAAAATGTTTAACAAGCACTCTTCTTGTTCGGGCTTCAGTTTGCAAATGCCGGGAATATTCTCCACAACAGAGCGAATTGCATCCCGTGTCTCCATATCCGCGGTCGTTTTCCATTTTCCTAACCTAAAATACAATCTTAAACTCGGCACTTAGCGTCTACGTCACGGCTCTCAGCCCGCCCTCTGTTCGTTGATTGGCCGGCTGTTTTCAGGCCGGAGGAAAACTGAGAGATAGGTCGCTATCTCAGACTGAGTACAGAACCGAACTGAAATTGAGCGGAAGTACGAAGTCTGACGTAGTCAGGCTATTGACCCCCCATTCCCCAGTTCCCTCTTTCTATCATGCTGAGAACACCTGAAATTCCCCCAAAAAATCTATATGGTTTAATGTGAATAATTATCATACAGTATTACACATGTTTGGTATCATTTGAAATGTATCAGTGCGACTGGTACAAAGGTCTCATTCCCAAAGAAGTAAAACAAAAGGTAATTAAGTTTTTAAGAGTTTAGAGATAACTTGCAAACAAAGGAGGGTGGGTCTTCCAGGCAAATGGCCTCCTGCTCTCAAAAGGTGTGACCTCTGAATGCAAATTCGCATTGTTAGCAGATGTTTCCATGTGAAAGAGGTTTGTCGTCTATATAATGAAATGCAACAAGAGTCTCGGCGTGATTTTGTAACTCAGACCAGTAAGTGTAAGCAAAACACTTCACATCATGTATTTTATAATGTCAAGGTATTGCATCTTCTCTCTTTACTCCAGAGCATTTGATGTTTTGTATCTATTATCTATGAACTGATTATAAAGTTGGCATGATACATTTACCTGACATAATAAATGGTAAACATTTGATTTTATTCTAATCGACTCTGACATTATTTTCAGTAAAGAGTTAAAAAGAATAGTCAAAGATTCGCTGACATTTAATGATGCACAGATATCATTAAAACCTTTTCATTTATGGAGTCAGATGAAATAACGAGTTAATACATGAAAACATTTATTTCATTTAATTAATTTACTTTGCCACACGGAAAGACAGTAACACGCAGAGAGCTTCACCCGCTGATCGAATGCCGCCGTTGGATCGATTGAGCCGGGCTTACACTATTTAAAAAAATCAACTTAGAAGAAAAACAGACTAAAGGTGATGATACACAGGGCAACATTTTGAGCAATGTTCCCGGGCAATGTTGCCGTCAACGGGCAACTAGATGAGACACAGGGCCCACGACCGATCTAAATCATCCAGATAGAAATGTATTGCCCATTTTCAATGGGAAAGTGCCCTAGCAACAATCACTCGGCAAGATTGCCCAGCAACATTGCTCAAAAAGTTGCCCTGTGTATCATCACCTTAAGAGACTAAACTGTTTTGTATTTACAAATATATAGAAGATTCTTTAAACTAACAATGATTAGTTGCATTTATTTAACATTAACAAAGAACAATAACTTCTGTAACAAATGCAGCTATTGCTCATTCATTGTTAATGTTAAGGCATTAACTAATGTTCACTTAATTGGACCTTATTGTAGTGTTACCTATTGTTCTTTATAATTCTTTTGCACTTTAATCCGTTTGAAACATTTGTTTACTTTATACATTTTTATTTATTATTTGATTCTATTTAAATGTTCAGAGTTCTTTTTGTTGTAAGAAAAAAGTTATTAAACCTGTTATAGCATGACAACACCTTTTTTTTTGCAACTTATTTCAATGATATTATTACAATCATATTGAAATAATACTGTATACCATGATAAATGCTTCAGCAATTATCGTAACACGAAAATTTGACCCTACAGTACAGTACTAGAGTGAATAGGAAAAAATTAATAATGGAACATAATAGATTTTTTTTTTTACTCATTTATAATGTTAATGTGTCACAGTATAAATTGGGTCTTTATATATGAAAAAATATATCTGCCTTTTAAATGTTAGAACACATCTTTTTCCCACCACAGGATTTATTTCAAATAATTTGTTATTCTTTGCATTCTGCTTGCCATTTCCATCTCCTACCTGAGATGTTGCACTCTTTAAGTAGAGTGTGGTGAGCCTGGCGGATCCTGCGCACATATTCTGCAGAAATGTGATAGATCTTTGAACAGATGCCCTCAACAGAGTCCTTCGCCACAGCCGCCACGTGAGGGCCGCACTGCTTCCGTAAGTGCTCGAGCCGATCCTGAGGAATGATCCATTACAGTCATACACATGTACGCCTTAAAATGCTGTCTAGGTGGGCAGCTCTGAACAAAACTGAGATTGTACCATGTAGTCCTCCTTGCTGGCAGAATGGTCTCGTCTCAGCCAGTTCATCGTGTCCTCGACGTTCCACTTCACCACCTTCCGACTGTCAGGAGTTGCATTTCTGTGCAAACATGAAATATACTTTCATGCAACGTTCATGTTAGTCTCAAAACCTTAGCAACCAACATGAATAATTACCTGGAGTCAATCATTTTCTTGGCCGCCTCTGCATATTTAAACAGGAGTTTCCTGGCCTCTTCCTTGTATTTGATGCGAGAGAGCCTAACATTGTTGGGAGGCAAGTTAGAAAATTATAAAAGCATTTCCATACTGAAATATGCAACACAGAAACAAAAAGGAACTTGGTTATTTGATGAACAGTGATGTTTTAGTACCTGATGGGGATGTCGTTCATGATCTCTCTGAACATAGACGTGGAAATGATCGGGTCGCACTCGCTGGGTAAGAGTGGATCCGGCCCTTTATCCAACACCTTTCTCTCCAAAAGCCAGCGGTTGAAGGATTCCCGCGGAGGCTCTATGCCTAAAAAGTTAGTCAATCTCAAATTATTTCTAAATAATAATCTCTAAATTACAACTACACAATTCAAAAGTTCAGGGTCAGAAGGACTTTTGAATGCGTTGAAAGCAGTCTCTTCTGCTCATTAATGCTGCATTTATTTACTCATCAAAATTACAATAATAATGTGAAATAGTATTACAATTAATAACCGTTTTCTATTTGAATATACAAAGCTGAATTTTTAGCATCATTCCTCAAGTCTTCAGTGTCACATGATCCTTCAGAAATCATTCTAATATGCTGATTTGATGCTCAAGAAACATTTATGATTATTATCAATGTTGAAAACAGTTGTGTGCTTCGTATTTTTGTGATAAATTTCAGGATTCTTTGATAAATAGAAAGAAAATATCAATTTCTACTTTTGATCAATTTAATGCATCCATGCTGAATAAAAGTATTAATTTCTTTAAACAAACAACAACATTCTACTGACACCAGTATATAAAGTTTATAAACTAGTAACAAATATTTATGGAGCTCATCCTCTTCAGCCAAATGTTTTATAAGATTCAAACTTTGAGACGGCTGCAGTTTCAATATTACTTTCCATCCGGTAGCTTTGCAACGCATTCATAAAGAGTAGTTAACATTTACTCAGAATAAAATGGGCTGTGAATATGGAGGTGGGTGACATGACAAAAACACTACAATGCTGATTTTGCTACACTGGTATTAAAGGATTAGTTCACTTTTAAAAAAACTTTTGCTGATAATTTACTCACCCCCATGTCATCCAAGATGTCCATGTCTTTCTTTCTTCAGTCGAAAATAAATTAAGGTTTTTGATGAAAACATTCCAGGATTTTTCTCCATATAATGGACTTCCATGGGAACCAGACGGTTCAAGGTCCAAAAGACAGTTTCAGTGCAGCTTCAAAGGGCTTTAAACGACACCAGACGATGAATAAGGGTCTTATCTAGCGAAACGATCGGCCATTTGTCAAAATGAACAAATCTTTTTTCGAGTCATTTCGTTCATTCAACTAACGAAATGAACGAAATGACTCGAAAAAAGATTCGTTCATTTTGATGAACGAGTTCGAGCAGGAGAGTCACGAACGTGTATCATTTGTGCTTTTTAAACTTCAACTTTTCTATTTATTTTTGAAATGGCCGATCGTTTCGCTAGATAAGACCCTTATTCATCGTCTGGTATCTTTTAAAGCCCTTTGAAGCTGCACTGAAACTGTCTTTTGGACCTTGAACCGTCTGGTTCCCATGGAAGTCCATTATATGGAGAAAAATCCTGGAATGTTTTCATCAAAAACCTTAATTTCTTTTCGACTGAAGAAAGAAAGACATGGACATCTTGGATGACATGGGGGTGAGTAAATTATCAGCAAAAGTTTTTTTAAAAGTGAACTACTCCTTTAATATGTATAATCTCTCATATGAAGAATGTAAAGCTTTTTTTTAATGGGGACATATTTAGTAAAACACGACAGCTGCGTCTCACACACCCTCGCGCTGAGAGCACAGCTCGTGGTAGTGCTGCCGCAGTTTGGTGGTGAGTTGCGCTCTCTGCAACTCGATCTCCGGGTGTGGAGGGAGGTGGTTCACAGGGGCTCGCTCTCGGATCACAGCGTTGGTCTGAATGTCCAGGTCCCAGTACACTCTGAAACACAAAGTCCAGTTCAGACATGTCAAGGCGCAGAGTCGTATCGTGTCAACAGAGCTCAACAGCTGAAAGAGCTTACTATGAACTCTAAAATAACTAGAAAATCAAAGTCATGTGTCTAACCAATAGAGCTGCACCGTTAATTGTTATATGGGCGCAATCTCGATTCAAACACACAAGCGTTCTTAAACGAAAACGATTCCTGTGTCTATTAAAACTTCTGACAAGTACGATCACAGTGAACATTCAGATCTGTGTTGGTGTTGCCGCTGATCCAGAGAGAGCAGTTGTCTTTTATATGAAACAGCTTCACATTGCTAAGCTACGTAATATGCTATCAGTTTCTGATGCAGAAAAGTTAGTTCATGCATTCATGACCTCGAGACTAGATTACTGTAATGCTTTATTAGCTGGTTGTCCTGCATCTTCAATAAACAAGCTACAGTTAGTGCAAAAAGAGTTCTTACTAGATCAAGAAAATATGATCATATAACACCGATTCTATCATCACTTTATTGGTTACCTATAAAGTTCTGTATTAATTACAAGGTATTGCTTTTGACTTATAAAGCTCTGAATGGTTTAGCTCCAGTCTATTTAACGGATCTTCTATCGCCCTATAATCCATCGCGCTCTTTAAGTTCACTAAATTTTAGGCTTCTGGTCATTCCTAGGATATCCAGATCCACCAAAGGAGGAAGAGCATTTTCACATTTAGCTCCGAAGCTCTGGAATAGCCTTCCTGATATTGTTCGTTGCTCAGACTCGTTCTCCCAGTTTAAAACTAGACTAAAGACGCATCTATTTAGCCAGGCATTCATATACATTTTTTATCTTACAGTTACTGTAAATTCGGCCTCTACTTCATAAACGCCAGAGGAGAACTGGCCCCGACTGAGCCTGGGTTCTCCCAAGGTTTTATTTTCTCCATTGGGTCATCTGATGGAGTTTGAGGACACCATCGGGTCACTTGATGGAGTTTTTCGGTTCCATTGCACTGTTGCCTTTGGCTTGCTCAGTTGGGGATATTCAAATTAAATGACCCATCATACCACTGATCAGCTCTACCAAACTTGGATGTCTTTTCCAGTAATAAACAAACACTGTTAAGTTGTTTTGATTGATACTGTGAAGCAGCTTTGATACAATCTGTATTGTGAAAAGCGCTATATAAATATATTTGACTTGACTTCACAAACAGTCTTTTCAAACGCACAGTATCATTATTTCTGTTACAATACTTCAAATTACTACACAAGTACTGGAATAAAAGTATATACAGTTCGGATATAAACACTGATGTCTACGGCAGTGATCAAAATAGAGTAAATCAGTCAAATCTGTCGGTTAGTTACGTGCATCCGGTCAGTTACGTGCATCCGGTCACGTTTAAACTGCTCTGTCAATCATCTCGTC
The DNA here is from genome assembly GCF_029890125.1 of Rhinichthys klamathensis goyatoka. Taxonomy (NCBI): domain Eukaryota; kingdom Metazoa; phylum Chordata; class Actinopteri; order Cypriniformes; family Leuciscidae; genus Rhinichthys; species Rhinichthys klamathensis. The sequence goes on from NW_026606822.1 coordinate 4,548,865, forward strand.
ACAGTTAAAATCCTCCACATTTAATTTAATTTAATTTCCTACCGTTTCTGAGAGAAATGTAGTAGCATGTTGATCTGCCAGTCGGGGGGTTTTCATGCGGAGACTCTCCTCATGTGTTTGCAATTTGCATAATGATGCATTTAAAACTTAATGACCAAATGTATCATTACAAAAGTTCACAATGCTGTTGCAGATGAAATATAATGTGGATAACATTGAATAAATATATTTTCGTCAGGTTAGATAAATACCGATAATTAATCACTCCAACCACCTTATCTAAACCTCTCGGAGTCGCGAATCCGCCATGTTTGTAGTTTTTTTTACACTTTTTATTAGCGTTTGTAGTTCTAATCGACTCCTCGTCCAACGCGCAATGTGTTGTGGGCAATATTAGCCGCTAGAGTGTGCATGGATCTGAAGTAGACCATCCGGGTATCTTTGGAAGAATCATTTCAACATACTATGATTTGGGACACACTAATTATAATTTCGAATACTATTTAGGACGGATAGTATGCTAATTGGGATGCAGCAACTGATTCATCCAGTAATAAAACAAGTGAAGTCTTAATAAGTCATTGAATCATTCAATCAAACTGCTAAAAAAAAAAAAAATAAAAAAAAATAATTCCACATTAAATATTTTTAAATAGACTGCAGCAATTAACATTTTGTCAGAACCTCTAGTAAATTAATTACATGCTATTTTGTTAAGGGGAGAATCGTGATGATCTCTATTTTTATATATATAAAAAAAATAGTGATTCTCAATTTACCCAGAATCGTGCAGCTCTACTAACCAAGTTGTGTTTCAAATTTGAAGTTGTTTTCACACAAATTTTACACATTAAAAGGATTTAAAGTACTGTTTCCATTGTTACACAATGCCCGATTTAAATAGTTTTCACAGGATGAATTTTGAGTGTTCAAGCTTTCGAATGGTACCTAATTTATGATGATTACTAAAATATGTGATAGGAAAAAAGGCAATATATAAAAGCATGCCAATGGGCCAGCTTCCAGGACAAAAAGGGATAGTTCACCCAAAAATCCCTTTAACAGGTTAAAGCAGACGCTTTCAGCCAAAGTGACTGTAACATTGCAAGAATGGGCCGAATTGGAAAAGATGAACTCCACACTCACACAGAGGGCCGGTACGGAGCCGGCGCGGGAACGCTGGCCTGGCTTTGTTTATCATCTGTGGCGTTGGCCCAGGGTTTGACTCCGGGCGTGCTGGGAGAAATGGGGACAGTGGGAGTGGTTGGAGTGACAGGAATCTCAACCTGAAATCAAAGAAAAATCAGGAAATGTATTCACAAAAAATGACTAAAACCAACAGTTGTTGCTAAATTTGTTTTGTAATATCAAATAAGCATGCTACTTTGCATCTATTTTTGCTATTAGGAAGAAATCTGACCTTTGGCCTCTTGAAACTATTAGGGCCCGCTTGAGAAGCATCCTCTGACGGATGTCTTTTGCGCTGCCCGTTTCCCAGACCTGCGTCGCTCAATGCCTCGCCAGAGGCAGGAGCCGCGTTCAACCCCAGAGGATCCGACTGAAACAACAGCAAATACAGGACAGTGTTGTTATCATATTATTAAAAATAGTTTTCACTAATAAAGTAAAGCTGAAACAAAATATAACACAGGAAAACTATAACGCATTTGGTATTGTATCTAAAGAAACTGTATAAACAAAACAAAAAACCTTGTCAAAGTAACCCTGTCCCAAATTAAATGTTACATTCATAATAATGAGATTTAATTGGTTCTGAAGGCTGAACTTACAATGACATCGTGCTGCCCAAGGACAGGCATTTCCCACAGCGACTGGTTAGTGAACCGATTGAAGTAATATGGCCGATTCTCTCTTTTACTCCAACATTTGGCCCATCCAGCCTGAATCATCTCATCTGAAAGTGAAACTTAAAAATCAGATGCGCAGCTGCATAGGGATTATTGGTCACTTAGGCCTCACAGATACGGACCTGGGAGCTCTTGGATGGGTTTGCTGGTCGAGGGCGATAATGGAGCCGGCTGTGACGTGGACCCGGTGGGCGACATGACCATTGGCGGATCTGCCTTTACTGTTCCGTGGTTTTCACTCGTCATAGCTCCTCATTTGTCCCGTCTTAGGATAGAAAAGGTTTCATCTTTACAAAATGAAAGCATTGCAATTCTGAGAGCACTGAAGGTCATATTAAAGGGTTAGTTGACCCAAAAATGAATATGATCCCATAATTTACTCACCCTCAAGCCATCCTAGGTGTATATGACTTTCTTCTTTCAGCAAAACACAATCGGAGTTATATTAAAAAAAATACTGGCTCTTTCAAGCTTTATAATGGGAGTGAATAGAGCCTGAGATTTTATAGCCCAAAAAAAGCACATTATAAAAGTGCTCCAAGGGGGTTAATAAAGGCCTTCTGAAGTACAGCCATGCGTTTTTATAAGAAAAATATCCATATTTATAACATTATAAACTATAATCTAGTGTTGTCACGATACCAAAATTATTGTTTCGATACCGATACCAAGTCAAGAATTGCGATTTCGATACTTTTTCGATACCTTTCCTGAAAAGGGAGAAACACTCTCAAATATCATTGCTGTGCTTTATTTTAAAACTGGGACAACATTCCAATCATAACACACTAATAAATGAACATTTGAACAGCAGATAGGCTATAATAACCATTTGAACAAAATATGAAATATGAAAAATATAAAAAATAAATTAGAGCAATGACATTCAAGGTAAAAAAATAAATAAATTTAGCAGCATTATCTCAGTTATCATAAGAAACATAAGATTTTATCAATATCAATGCCACTGACGATTCTGCTTATCGATCCGATTCTTTAACGATTCTCTTATCGATTCATGATAGCATTGTGTGGAAAAAAGTAGTCATATGCTTTTTCGGGGGGAAAAAACAAGTGTTTTTATTTGTTTTATGTAATTTATGTAATAAATGAAACCTTATTACAAAGTGTTAACGATTAGTTATACACCGATTCAGACAGATCAGTTGTTTTAACCATTCATTAAAACGAATCGGTTCAAATGAGTCATTAGTTCGCGAATTGGACGTGTCATTATCGGACGTGTGCGCGTTGTGTGATTATCCAGGCGGTTACATCCCACTGTCATCACAGAAAACATTTCATGACTGGATAGTTTTTTTCGTTTATTTAAAGTGTGGTTTATGTCAGCTGAATGTGCGGAACGATTCAGAGAAGATAAGGCAACGTATTTTACCACAATTTACACCCAGCGGTAATTCAGAAAAAAAAAAAAAAACAACTCCGAATGCTCCACATGAAACTTTAGTCTCCCGACCTTACCATCGTGTCGAATTATTTTGATTAATATGTGCGAGGGAGAGAGAGAGAGCAAGACAGCGCTTAGTTTTGAGACGGTGAAGCCTTGTTTATACTTTCGCCTGGCTCCGCAGAGAGAGAGAGAGTGCGCGCGCGCGACCGGGGCTCGCTCACTCTCTCTCTCTCTCTCTCTCTCTGCTCGTTCAGTTCACGCGCCCTGTCACACGCGCATGAGGAGAAAAACACAGACGTCCATAGGGAGGCACTGGAAGCGTGCGTTGCACACACCAACATGCAATACTCTCTTACAAATCTGGAACGCGGACATTCTTAGAAGTATCGATACTAATAAATTTAGGTATCGTGAAGTTTTTAATTTCCGAGTATCGCGATACTTTTGAAGTATCGGTGCACCGTGCAACACTACTATAATCACTGGCTTCCGGTAACTGCCGTCCGGAGTCTAGTTCTGCTCGAAGAGTGACCTCTGACCCGACGCATGATGTATTGACGAATGCAGAGGATAGAGCAAAACAAAACTGCATGAAGAAAGTCATATACACCTAGGATGGCTTGGAGGCAGAGTAAATAATGGGATTTTTTTGTTTTTGTTTGGATGAACAAACCCTTAGGCTTTAACCCTAAATCAGGGCTCGACATAAGCAATGGCCCGATGGCCCGGGGCCAGTAAAAGAGTATGTCGGGCTAGTTGATTGGCCAGTCACTGGCCCACGCGGGCCAGTGAATGGCCATCAGCAAAACAAACAGCAAACGTCATATACAGTGGCGCGAAGATTGTCAATGTTACTTCAGGTTATTTATAACGTGTTAAAATGTCAAAGAACTATGAGGCTGACACGAGAAAGAGGACATTCCTAGTAGGGCTGGGCGGTAAATCGAGTTTGTAGGCTACAGTATATTGATTTTTTTTTAAACGATATGGAATGAGGCAATACCGTTTCGATACAGTAGTTTGATACGAGCACATCTGAAAAATAGCGGAGTACGCAGTGTGAGCTCCTGCAGTGAAAGAACATAGTACAATTTGTCCTAAACATGACACAAGCTTATACTGGTAAGATATAGTTAACAAGTTTAAAGTAGCTTGCCTTGTCAGATGCTCTGACAGATACTGTTGCTGACTGAGAGATAAATACTTGCGCAGTTTAATGCGTTTGAGACGTGGTGCTTTCCTCAGTGCTTAACTTATATTTCACAGGTATATTCTCCATCTGTAAATGTTAGAAAGTCAAACTAATATGTCCATTTCACTGTCAGGAGAGGACGAGCTTCTGCAAGTGAATCTCCTCTAATATTCAAGCTCCCGTGAATGAGCGCCGCCGCGAGCACGCGCGCCAAACAGACGGAGCACAATAGAAGAGTAGCGCAATAATTCTGACTAAAATATACATATTGCTAAAATATTTGTTGTTGGAGACAATAAATGTGCCATATGTGGAATTTTAAACCTACAAGTATGTTTTTATGAAAGTGAGCATTATAATGGGGTAATCAAATGCAGGCTAATATAATTAGTTTGTGCTTTTGTTTTTATTTTCATTTTTAGTTTAGCCTTTAGTCATTTTAAAAACAAAAGCATTATTTTTGCTTTTAGATTGTAATGTTACAATGTTAGAATGTAATATGATTTTAACAACCTTTTTGCACATAATATATTGCATAGCCTACATTACATTCCCTATATTTGTTTCCATATCCTTCATATCAATATTGTTTGGATATCATTGAGCAGGATGTGAATTTTTTTTTTTTTAAATAAATACAGATTTTCTTTATCCAAATAGAAAAACGTAGAAATTACCGAGATATATATCGTATATCGCCATTTAACCAAAAAATACCGAGATATGATTTTTTTGGCCATATCGCCCAGTCCTAATTCCTAGTGTCATGGAAAACACAGTACACCTGGGTGGAGAAAGGCGATGAGGGCATGTACTGTTTCGTTTGCCGGAAATTTCCAACAAAAGCCGACCAAAATGCATAACCGGCCTGCCGACGGGCTATCTAAAGTGTAATCAAATTCCCCCCTAAACTTCTGCCTAGCCCCCCTAAAAATGTGTGATTAAGTGTAAGCTACACAAATTTGTGTTCGCTTCAGTCTTGTTATAATCAGATTCAGCGCGTTCTTCATTTTTTCTTCATTGACAGCTTTTTTAGGTCATAAATGTTAAACGAATGACAAAAATAATCAGGCAAACTAAAATACTTTTGTCTAATTTCGCCATTTTGAAGTGAAAATAGGCCTATGTAATATTACTCATCACTCATGTAATGTAATAATTAGTTTACTGTCATTGTGAGGGGACAAGAAAAATTAATCCTAATGTATACAATAAATACAGTTTAATGGAAAAGTGCTTTTCCTTCTATTTCTTTCAGGGCCAGTAAAAATATAGAAGGGGCCAGTAAAACTCTGATCTACTGGCCCTGGGGGCCAGTGGGGATTTTTTTTTTATGTTGAGCCCTGCCTAAATGTTGTGTTTGGTTGGGTCTGACATCATGGCATGTATAAAACACACAAAAAAATAAAAATAAAATAAAAAAAATCACATCCTAAGCTTAATAAAATAGAAGATTAAAGTTCCGATAATAACATTTTGAATAGGTCAAAATAACACAAAGTCATTTGAAGGCAAATAACTCATCAAAACAAAAACAAAAAAGTCAACAGTACTGTTCAATTTTATTAATTCCCAAAAGGTAATTAAGTTGTGGACATAAAAATAACCAGCCCATAGTCAATAAAATAGTTGAGTACTGTAAAACCGTGTACTAACCAGACGCAATGCGATAAGATTCCAGCGACACATTTGTCCACACTAGACGCGACTGCGAGATACGTAAAAATCAATCAAAACCCACAGCCAATCAGAACAGCGTGTGGGCGGAGTCTCGCGGCAAGCGCACAGCACCAGGGAGTAATCTTGACGACACTCGCAAGAAAAGTAGGCTACATAATCAAATTCACAAATATTACACCATTTAAACATTATTCAAAAAGTCTACTGAGTTACTAAAACAATATTTGTAAAATAATACACTTGTTTGTTCACAGTTGGAAGTTTAATTTCAAGATCTGAGGTTAATTATCCATTGTTACTTTTACAACTAAACTTACAAAGCTGGGAGCACTTAATGATATTCAAAGTCACATCACACGCTTTTAACATTAAATAAAGCACATAAAAATATATATATTTTATGCTTTAATAAATCTCACATTTGGTTAATTGATTTTGTTGTGAATGTACCATATGTTGCACCCTGACCCCAGTCCACCTAGGGGCATAACATTACTCAATTTTCATGCAATTCACTTCATATAGTATAGCAGTAGATAAGTCAAGTCTCAACTCTTTTTAGATATATTGTTCATATGCAAAAATCCCATATGGAATGGTAATGGTTGAAAATTCCGTTTTCTCCGATTTGAGGTACAGTGGAGAACTTTGGTTATACCAGCTGTAATCTTCTAGATAGAAAGGTCATCTTGGACTTAAATTGAAGCTTATAAACTTGAAGTTTTTCATGTACATTTGTGGCAGTTATATGTATAATAAAATGCTTGAAAATGATCATCTTTGATGACAATATGTCAGGCGGACAGACATTTTTTTTTGTCTTTTGGGGTATGTTGAGGGTGATATTTGACAGTAAAAAGGCAGCAATCCCCAGAATCTTTTTCTGCTAGTTTCCCCTATGTGTCAGGATACACTATGCAAAATTTTAGGGTTATATGACCATTTATGTAGCTGCAGTACCTTAATATTCACAATTACATAATTCCGCCAAAAGCTTTTCCCCAAAAGGGTGTTTTTTGGCCCCTGAGGCCAAACAGGGCCGAGTTGGGGGTGGTCATTATCAACTTGTGATGGCCCAAGGTATAAGATAATAGGAAATAATAGTGAAAAAAAGGTAGCAAAAAACATCCTGAGGAGTGGACCTGGCTCCCGGCCTATAAACAGTACCTGAGATTATCATTGCCACACTTTGTGTTTGCCGTAGCGGCTGGTTAGGACAAAAACTCTGATTAATATGGAAAAGATAACTTTACCCTTTATCGCGTCGCATCGCGTAGTATAAAATAATGACAGTTTTTTTTTTTTTTAGGGGTGAGGTAACGTTATGCCTTTAAACCTTTTTGGGTGAATGTGAAAGAAAAACTCTAACTTACAGGGAAATGAACCTTCACATAATAAAACTGAAACTTTGGATCCTCAAACAGTTACGTTACACATACAGAGTAAAAAAAAACCCATTTTATTCATAGCTATGAGATATGATTAGAGTTACCATGGTAATTTCTGGTTTGTAATTGGTATGGGATTTCCAGTAACCATACGTTGTCCCATTTCCGTACGCATACTTTGTAGAAAATATGGTACGTCATAGGTAAACATTCAGTATCATGGTAGCGTTACACTGATGGTAATGTTTTAAAATTATATATAGACAGTGACACTCTCTCTTTACTTCTGAGGAATATCATAGTGATACCATGGTAAACGTAAAGGCACCTTACGGTTAAAATGTATTTCGCTGGCCCGAGTTGGCATGCATTTAAAAACTGACAGGTAGTAATTTATCACTCAATCTCAGAAAAGACATGAACGGCGTTTTTTCCTACAAATAAACCATTCAAAAAGCACTATGGCGTTGACATGGTACAGTATTATCGGATAGCAATACGATTGTCCTATTGTATTACAGTGGGTCTTGGTTGATAACCCAGGGTATCATACCATACATCATTAATTTATTCTGCGAAAGTGTTTACAGCGTTTATCGTCGTTAATAAGAGCGCAAATGAGCGAAAGAAGGGCACGCATGCGCCTGCTACGCCGCCCACCCCAGATCGAGCCGCCCGAAAACAAACCCGAAGGAGGAGGAGAAAAACATCCAACAAAGAGCTACTACGGCAGCACAAGCTGATGTGCTGGATAGAGCAGGTACAATAAGACCAAGTGGCGTGGCACCTGGCTTCATTTGGGCACAGAAAGGACGAAGATACATAGGGCCATCACCATAGTGTGTCAAACTGCTCATTTATTGAGTTTTAATCCCGTCAATTTTCGACCGTTACGACCAAAAATTTTAGGCGCGCACTTTGGCTTAGTGGAAACGCTCGACAAGATGGCGCGCGCTCTCGCATACTAGGCGCCGCGCTCACTGCGCATTATAATGTCTGTTTATTGCGTGCACTGCGCACGTTTTCAGCAACCGTGGGGATATTATTGTGCCCCGAGCATTCCGCCACGCGCCCATAGGTCTAGTGCTGCTCTTCAATGGCTGAATCCCTTACCTTGGAGAGGTTTGATGGGAGTCCTCAATAGGCTTTGCTCTATTCGGTTCGGACCCGCCTCCGCCTCTCCCTCCCCACCGACTCCGCCATCTTGTATCGGGCACTCGGACGCGGTTAATGCGCATGCGCGGGTTTAGTTGCCATCCGCAGTGAAAGTCGTCAAACCCGCGCGGCCATTTGTAGAGAGGCATTCATTCATTCAGTCTACTGTGAAGCGAAATAACAAACATAAACTAATTGTTTGGTTTATTTATAGGAAACTGCGTGAATGTTCTTTATTGTTGTCCTGGAAATGTGTGTGTACTGTGTATATTACATATGTCTATTTTAATTGTATCATGTTTTCTTTTAAATATTTCTATTTAGCTTTATTTTTATTTCAGTTATGTTTGAGACATTTTAGTACCTCAACTTAAACTTATTTCAGTTAGTTGCCAAGGAAACATTTCTAACATTGATTGTTTCTGTTTTGAACGTATTATTAACCAGTATTATTAACGAAAGCACATCAAAACTAAAAAATCAAGTATGAAATCCAATCATAAACAGATATTTAAGTCCCAAATTGATCATAAAGTCATAACACGTAGTAGGCTACCTTAACACCTCCCCTGTCATCATTATATTGCAGTTACACTTTTAATATTTATGTGTTGTACACTCATGAAACAACAAAGTGAAACCTAAAGATGTGCTTGACTTTTAAAAATTAAAATCTACAAAAGGCTAAAGGCTGTTTAAATAATTGTTTTCTTGTCAATGTTTGCTTTTGAACTCTACCACTGTTACACTTTTGGACATTAGGCTTATGCATCATACTATATGTCATTTGAACTATATTTGTAAATTGCACAGCATGAATTTGGCTCATATTTGTACATCATGTAATTTGCACTACAATTGATGATGTGCACTACTGCCCTTTGTGTCATATTTGCCATTTGCACTTGATCTACAGTATATATATATATTTTTTCAACTTAAATTGAATTAAACTGACTTAAAAAATGTGTTGAATCTTGTATAACTTATAATTGAAAAAAAATAGCTTAACTTATTTCGATGAATTAAAGCAATTTAAAAACATATGTTGTCAACTTATTGATCATATAATTTTTTACAATGTACAGTTTACATTTCTCATTTAATTTTATAGTTTTATAATTTATATATAATCTAATATTTAATTACATTTTATTTTAATTAGTAAAAGTATTTTTTTAATAGTTTTAGTAAATAATAACGCTAACTGCAAAAAATATTGTTGGTTCAACTTAAAAAAGTAACCTGGTTGCCTTCAAATTTTAAGTTCATTGACATAATTTTTTTTGAGTTGATACAATGAAGGAGTTTGATTGAATTAACAGAAACTCAAAATATTATGTTATCTGAACCACATAAATTATCTAAGTTGATATTACAAAAGAAAAAATGTTGTGATGATAAATCATGAAAATATATATTTTTTACAGTGTACTGTATGTACTCAAATCATTATGTAATGCTTTCCTGACATCAATGCCCTGCACGTCAAGCCATTAATCAGGGCCGGAGGTCTACAGAAGTTCTGCGAGGCCACTGAGGGATTTCTGGTCTTTGGTGGGAGTGAAACCAGCTCAAATGTTGTCGAGTCTAAACTTGTGCTGCTCATCCGCCTGGTACAACCCCCTCTTTTCAAACAGGTTTAAACCTATAACTATAAAAAAGAAAGTTTTCACCCCATAATTGGTGGCCAAAAACATTTTCTGAACTTGATTCTCCAAAGTGAGCTCCACCTTGGCCCTCTGTGGTTTTAAGTGGAACCCATTTCTTGGATCATGTGATTCTATGAAGCCTTGCAACATGGGCTTCTCAGAAGTCATGAACTAATTAAAGGTTTAGTCTCCAAAAATTAAAGGGCAGACTGCTGGAATCTGTTTAATGCAGGCTGGAGCCATCGCTCCACTGTTACCTAGAAATAATAAACTTATAAACGCAGCAAATTTGCAGTTTTTAGAAAATGAAACAAAATTCAGTTATTTGTTGCATGTTAATCTTTGACAAATGTTTTCTTTGCACATCCTCATGCTGATGATTATTTGCCACAACAAGGTCATATGTCATGAGGCAAAGAGAAACACCCTTTCCCGAAATGCTTACTGACTCCCTATATAAACTGGGAACATAGTGAACCCAGACTTAAAGAGGGAGGGATGCGAGAGGATTTAAACACTGATGATTTCCAGACTGCAAGAAAATATCGGATTATTCTAAGAGTTTATATCTGAGAGACACTAAAGTTACCCAGCCTGTATTTCCACACCGCTGTAAGTATTCTACTATTGTGAAAGGCACTACAAAGGTATTTGGGGAGGGAAATATGGGAATAAGCTGCAATGCTTGCACAAAATGTGTTCAAAGTTTATGGTTTCACTTTGTGCCATGAGTCAAAAGAGAACTAATGCCTTCCCAGCACAAATGGAGGTAGGTTTATGTTTCTTTAAGGCTAATTTGGAAATTTGCACTGTTCGTGGTTATCGGACATCACCTGTTCCCTGGATTTAGAACATTAGAAGCTTTTTACATTAATGTTTAATATGATTTATAGTGTCCTACATGAAATGGTTCCGAAATTTAGAAAAAATCTGCATGTCAAAGAAGTACAATATCAATTATCTTCATATTTTATTTTAACCATTTAAATTATGGCTCAATGCTAGTTAGTTTAAATAGCTGCGGTACATTTTATATTATATTGTTTTGCCTTTTGACCCAAATTCTCGTTAGTTATTAAATGAATTATTTAAAAGAATAAAATTATACATCGATATTACATGAATCATTATATTTGTACCATAATATACATTTATTTATTTAAAATGATTTAAAAGTACAATTTAAAATTAAATACACAGTTGTAGTGCCAATGTGAACAAAACTGTTTTATAAAACTGTCACCGTCCCACAGGTGGGACGTTTGCCATTATATTTTTAAAACAATAATATCTTAGCAAAAACCTTAAGTAATATTGACAAACTATATATAATTTGAAAGCTTACCATCTCTAGTTTCCATATTTGGTGACTGAGTTTCAAAATAAATTAAAGAGGAGCCGTAACTTATCAATTTGCAACAAGAATATTTTCATACTCCTGAGGCGTGTTCAGACCTTTATTTTGAAAAATACATGAAAAATCATGAAAAAATGGTAGAAACCTCAGTTTGTTTTCATGCCAAGAGTTCAAAAGATAGCATCCATTCAATTATTTTAGAAAAAAAGGTCTGAAAATGTTTTAAATATAAAGAAAAAATATATAAATTCACCATTTGTGATGTGGCAGCGAGCTATGACGCATATGCGTGTTCTTTGTATGTGTTTCTTAGAGGTTGAATTCATATCAAAATCTGCCAAACTTCCCATACTACTTCTAAATAGGATGTCTACTTCATAAATTGTATGAAAATTGTGGAAATAATGGTTCAGATCACGCAAAACGCATATGCAAATGGAGGCGCCCTTATATGGGCAGTAATGGAGTCTGGTTGTCATCTAGTGAAAAAGTTTGGTACTGCGCCCAAACAAAATCTTACTGAAAGCTCATTTTTTGAGATATCAACCTAAAATTTTAAACACAACTTGTTCAGATTTTTGGCTTTGATTTTTCTGCAGTTTTAGAGTAGCCCAGGTTTTGAAAATATATATTTTATATAAAATATGAATAATAAATTTTTTTACATTGTACCTACATTTCCATAAACTCAAACTTCTATAACTTTTTTTCTGTTTCACTTTCTTAATTCATTTCACTTCTACAAAAATCTGTCTTCTTTAAAACAAGACCAATCTTACGTCTATATTCCAAAGCATTCTTGAATTACAACCATTTAAGTTCGAAATGTGCATTTTCATGTCTATTAAAAAAAATGGGGGTGACACTTAAAGGGTTAACACATATCTTGAATGTAAAGTTGGTGTCTATTTTACTTGTGTAACATTGTTTTTCTTATTATGTTTGGGGTATGACCTGAAGAAGCAATCTTGTGTTTGTGAACTATAGTAACTCCACTCTCTTCACAAAGCAAACCCGAAAACACTTGTGAGGAACATTCCAAAACCTAAACGATTCCCACTAACATGGAATAAATAGTTTATTCCTTAATTTACTACAACTTGATATATGTTTCACAAAGAACATGTTCATCCTTCCTGAAATGTAAAGACTTCTGGCCTCATTGAGCATAATTTTGTGTCAAAGGTCACCTATCGGTATTGCACACGGACAATGTGTTTGCTGGAATCAAGGAGTAATTGCCTTTGGATGCTTAAAAAGCTCCTAAGCCCATGCAGGGTTTTATACAAAATGAATGAGGCACTTGTAAAATCTTTCTGCCTGCCTGAGACCATCTTCTTTGAAGCGGGATAAATCAGCTAGACCCTGGGGTCAATGACCCTAAAAAGCCCATTTGTGTGACGGTTTGTTTTGGTCCTGTTTGTTCCTGCGTGGGTGACTATAGACACAGCTGCCTCCAGCGACAGACGCACACATGCGACCTCCAAGAGAGCGACCTCATTCAAGCTGTTCTCTATCATGCTGGTTATTTATCACACTTTTAATTTTGACCATATACATTTAGTAATTTAAACAAACCATTAACTCATTCCACACCTTTCGAGCATATGCACATGAATGAAAAGCAACAACCCAGATCACCTTAACCAATTTGCCAAAACCCTCTCAAAACACTTAAGGAACTGCATAGCAACACCCTGGCAACCACCCAGAACTCCACAGCAACCAGCCAGAATTCTCACAATTGATTAGCAACAACCAAATACACTTTAGCAATCACACAATCCCTTAGAACACCCTCACCGCCTCTCTCTCTCTCCCCTCACTGCCTGTCTCTCTGTCTCTCTCTCTCTCTCTCTCTCTCTCCCTCTCTCCCCTCACTGCCTGTCTCTCTCTACCTCTGCTGTCCATTCAGACGAGGCAAACAGTCTCTCCTCCTCTGCACTATACGCAGACAAACACTCTTCACACACACTGCTACAGAAACAAGAGCAGAAAGACCTGGACTTCTTTGGCTGGATATTTTCTTACATACGCTTGAAAGGCAAGATCATTCTCTCATTTGCTTTGCTGTCTCTGTATATTTAGCTGTCAGCGCCCATTTTCCTGTTGCCGCACTGGAGAAGCTCTTTGGTGCAGGACTGTGCTTGGAAAGAGACAGACCTGCCTGTATAAAGCTGCAAGACTATATCTCTTGATAGTAACTCTGATGTGATCTTTAATAACTAATTAATGAGGAGGGACTTTCATAGCAAGAGTTTTAAATTTTAAGTGAACTGTTTTTTTTAGTTAATTTATATTTTGTCAAATATTATTTCAATTTAAGTTGTAGTATTTATACTTTTAAAATCTTAAATCGTACAGAGCTCTAGTTGTACCACCTGTGACCTGACTGCTGCAGATTCATTTCAGCAATGATAGTGTTGACATAAACATATCTGAGAACATGAACAGCTCCGGTTAACATTACGGTTACAACATGGCGTGAACGCAGCATATAAGCTCATTAATTTGGTTCAGAAGGAACTGTAAACATCGTCTGCTGTTTGTTTGTGGCGCTCAGTGACTGTCTCTACAACTCTGCATTGCCTAATCAAATGCGCTGATGACGTATAATGTCTGCGCGAGCAGGTAGGACATCATATTAGATGAACGTTTTTTGGTCCTGAGACTTCCACCGAATATGTTTTAATTTTTTAGACCACTTCTATTGTTGATTGCTATCAGGATGTGAAGCGAGTTTCAACCAGTTGGCAAAAAAGTGTTTATAAAAACCAATAGCCTACCCTTAACCATTTTTGATGATGCTGGTTGATCCTAGCTCTCGGTTTCCTCTTGATCACTTCGTTATTGTTGTTTTTCAGGTCTACTGAGGAATCATGGGACTGCTGAAAGTCTCTGTTATCTTTCTTCTTTCACTCGTCACGATGACTTTAGCACAGCCGCCTGGATGCAAGATCCGCATCACTGACAGAGGACTGGAGATGTGTAAGATATAGTCCAGTATTCAGACTTAAAATGCAACTATAGTTTCTCATATATTAGTCTATAATGGCCTCTGTTTGACGTCTTTACAGTGAAAGCCGAGACAAGGAATTTCGTGGAAGGAGAGTTGAGTAACATCACCATGCCAGAAATGCGCGGTTCCGAGGGCCGCTTCCAATACACCATTAAAGAGTATGTTAAAATTTTATCGAACTGATTTCCACTTTCATAGTCATGACTCATGCTCATCCGGCGCCCTCATGTGGTCATTCACACACAAAGACCATGAGGAAGCAAATGCACATTAAGTATTAGAGTTGTGCACTTTTCAGAAATGAAAAAAGCAGCGGTGTAACTCCAGGGGTCAGAAAGTAAGAGTCCTGCCATTTGTTTATTCCACCCATGAACTCAGCCAGCTGATTTCACCAATTAGTTCTATCTCCTGGCTGAAAAACTGTGCTAATTAGCAAATCCAGGTGATTTGAACAAAATACTGAGGAGGACTATACTTTCTGAACCTGGACTTTACACCTCTGGAAAAAAGAATGCCTTTTAAATACCAATTCAATTAGTGATTTTGAATTGAGGAAGCAAAGAGGATGCAGTATTGCAATTTGAATTAGAATGAAAGGAAGTATTTAAACTGATGTTTCTTTAGTGTGAAGGTCACGGAGCTGAACCTGACGTCTGACCTGCGCTTCCAGCCAGAGGTCGGGCTGCTGTTCGAGGTGCAGAACTCCTCCATCACCCTCAACTTCCAGAGACGCATCCTTTACTGGCTCTTGTGAGTCTGAAATGCATCTGTAGCAATCAAGCAGAAGACTTGAGGTTACAAGCAACAATACCCTTAAAGAAAAAACACTTCTTTTAAACTATAACTACAGTATAAAGTATACTTTCAGTCTACTTATTCTCAGAAATACACTGATAATTACACTTAAGTATACTTGACTCATGCTGACAGAAAAGTCTAAGTTGCCTATATTTGGCCTATCCTTGTACTTAATCTTTTGATCGAGACATATACTTAAAAGTATAATTAAGTACTCTATCCCCTGGTTTCACAGACAAGGCTTGAGTCTAGTCCCAGACTAAAATGCATGTTTGAGCTGTTTAAACTGAAACTTGCACTGATATATTTTAAAATATGTCAGCGCCATTGTTTTGTCTCCGGATGCACACCAGTAATGTTTGTTTCTAAGGCACGTTTATAAAAGCTACTTAAATGTCCTAATTGAACTAGGGTCTAATCCTGGTTTAATCTAAGCCCTGTCTGTGAAACCAGGCCTATACATATGATGTTAAGTTCAGTATAAAACTACTAAACTAGTAGTTTATTAAGAGTATACTTCAAACTAAAAAATGTGCTACATGTATTTAACTTGAAAACTATCAGTATACCCATATGTTTACTTTTATAGTTGCAGTAAAGCAAAAAACTAAACTAGTTGTGTACTCAGTTTACTTCTGTTACACTTAAAGTATACTTTTATACATTAAAAAGTGGGCCAAGTTAGTTCCTAGTAGGATTGGAATAGTACACTTACAATATATACTAGTACATTGATATTAGTATACTTACTACATAAAGTATACTTAAAAATATACTTGAACTTTAACTTGAAGTATATTTATTTTTTGTAAGGGACTTTTATACATGAAGGATGCATTAAATTGATCAAAAGTGACATTAAGGATATTTATAATTTATTCAAAGAATCCTGAAAGAAACGTATTACGAGTTGTACAAAAATATGAAGCAGCAGCACAACTGTTTTCAACATTGATAATAATCATAAATGTTTCTTGAGCAGCAAATCATCATATTATAGTGATTTCTGAAGGATCATGTGACACTGAAGACTGGAGTAATGATGCTGAAAATGCAGCTTTGATCACAGGAAAAAATTACATCTTAAAATATATTTACATAAAAAACAGTTATTTTAAATTGAAATAATATTTCACAATATTACTGTTTTTACTGTATTTTTTATCAAATAAATTCAGCCTTGGTGAACAGAAGAGACTTCTTTTAATGTAAATGAAAACTAACAGGCATGCACTAAAAGCTATAATGCTTTGATTCTTTCTATTGAGTGAGAACTGGATATCATACATGGTGTGTAGAGCCGTTTGATGTAGTTTAAAACCTCCACTATTATAAGTCTCTCACTACAGCAGGTCTTCCCCTTTCTCTCCATTAGTTATGATGAGGGAGCCATCAACGCCTCAGCTGAAGGTGTCAACATCTTCACAGTCCTCCATCTGAGCAAAGACGAGGAGGGCCGTCTCAAGATCTCCAACATCACCTGTGATGCGTCCATCGCCAAGATGAGGGCCAAATTTAGCGGGACCCTTGGGTACGTGACTGTTGAACTTTGAGCATGTCTACAGCAAGTGACACATGACTTGATTAATTTAACTTTTTTGTCAATGAAATAATTTTTTTTGCTCAGCATTTTGCATTATATGGCATATTCTCATGTGCCTCAAAATATTCTCACAGGAGGGTTTATGACTTTATCGGAACGTTCCTGACTACAGGAATGCGCTTCATCCTAAATAAACAGGTTTGTTTGCTTTTTTTCAGTAAGGAATAGGAGACGCGTGTCATGGTGCTTGCATATCATTGCCCACCCCAAAGAAAGATTAACTTTAATAGCATTAGAATTAATTTGAACACATTTTAATAGAAATGAACTGCATATATGTCTCTGTCAGATTTGTCCTGCCTTGAATCATGCTGCACTAGTTTTGGTCAACCAGCTGCTGGAAACAATCCCAGGTTAGAGAACATGTTGATCATCTTAAAACTGTTGTGATATATTTATCTGGCAGAAATGTGTTTACCTGAATGTGTTTCTCAGTGCGCACGGAGGTGGACAATTACGTGGGCATCGACTACTCTCTGCTGAGTGACCCTGTGGTGACAGAATCAAGCCTTGATATGGATTTTAGGGTGAGTGACAGATGCAAGTGGTGTTCACTGCAGAGCCAATTGATGTCCTGCTCTGGATGGAATGGGTGGAGCTTGACTTAGTCCAGCCCCGCCTCTGTGGAACTAATGGGTGGGGCCTGACCTTCAAGCCCCACCCGTTACATCCAGAGAGGGGGAGCTGAACATCAAGCTCCACCCATTGACTCTGGAGTAATGCATATACTGTTCAAAGCAGGGGCGATTCTAGGATTTTTTCAACTGGGGGGCACAAGAGGGGCCACAATTATTACAGAGGGGCCATTCGGGTTCTGTTGTCTTACACGTCTTACTGGGTTACAGTAGGTTAAATCATAACAAGGAAACTTTACGTGTGATTCATGTCATCGCGACATACTGTAACACATTATACAGGCTTAATAATTACAACTTTAGCACTGATATAGCAAGACTTTTTCTTTTAGTTGTCCTCTTTTAGACAGATATGTTTTTCTTGCTGTGTAAATTTGTTTAAATTCTTAAATAACAAAAATGCGGGGATTATGAAATCATACAAGCCCCGCATATTTTGCGTGGAAATCGGCAATTTATACGGCAAAAGTGCGGCGTATTTGAAAAAATGCCCCCGCATAAATATGCAGACTTTGGCTGATTATGCATTGAATCATGCAATCGCATAATGGCGTTTTTCTGGAGGGACTGAAAGGTGATGTTCATAATAATAAATTCTAGATGGAATAGCAATTGGCATTTTACAGCACCCAATTTTGAGAACATGCCATGATAGCTTACAGCAACCTATTTTTGTGAAATCATAATCGAAATAAAAAAATATTGCAGGACTTGGGACTTTCGGACAACTGTGGACATCTATACTTTATTTTTATGAAATAAAGATATTTTATGATATTTACAATATTTCAGTTAAACAACACTTGAACAATAACTTTTATCTTAACGTTACTTCTTAACAGTTGGACAAAAAAAAAGTGTTCAATGAGTAGTATACAGAATACATCTAGCCTACAGTAAATTTATACAACAGATATTTTATAAAAAATATATCAATAAAACCTAAATCAATGTATTCGGTATTGGACATCAATTTAACATTGACATTAGATGTTGAATTTACATTGAATTTTGGTCACCCGACGTCGCAACTAAAATTTAACCAAATATCAACGTTTTATGACGTTGTGTGCCTGCTGGGAATAATCTGTTATGTCTCATTTAACAGACGCTTTTATCCAAAGCAACAAGTAGGAGAGCATTTAACACACACTCGACACAATCAGGCGCGACGAGGTCCTTTCGGGTTCTGTTTTACACGTCTTACTGCGTTACAGTAGGTTAAATCATAACAAGGAAACTTTACGTTTGATTCATGTCATGGCGACATACTGTAACACATTATACTTACAGTGTGTGTAAAAAAAAAAGATGTAATCGTCCTCTGCTTTTTTTCTGGGGTGCATGCATGGAATACATTAGACGGCCAAACTGCAACTAAACGAACATGAAAATTCGCAAGAGCAACAAGAGATTTGAAGCTCATGGCAGACGCGCCCAATAGATGCTTCGCGCTGTGATTGGCTGAATGTTAGTTCACTCAAGTCTAAGTAACAAATCAGAGAACACGGGCGGAAATATTGGCGCTGAGTCAAAAAAAGAAAGAAAAAGAAATAGAAAAAACTCTAGCTCGCTATTCTTGGTCCTCGTTGAGAAGCAGGAATCATGAATTATTCTACTACAAACTGAAAGATTATGATTTGAATTTTTGAGTGACAGACAAGTAGAAGGGTGGGGGCACACTGGGGGGCCAATCAGTTTTCAGGAGGGGCCAGTGCCCCCATGGCCCCTCCCCTGTCTACGCCACTGGTTCAAAGGTTTGGGGTCAGCTAAGGTCAGTTTACATTCATCAAAGAATCCTGAACCTGTTTCCACAAAAATATGAAGCATCACAACTCTTTTCAACATTGATAATAATCAGAAATGTTTCTTGAGCAGCAAATCAGCATATTAGAATGATTTCTGAAGGATATATTTCAAAATATGCAAAACATATATATTGAAAATATAAATGTTAAACTTGATTTTTGAAAAATGTACTTTATAATATTTCCCAAAAAATGTAACATATATTTTCAAAGTAAATATTATAAGTAATATATATTTATTTAATTCATTCTGCATCCACTCCAAATTTATTTTAAGACTGAAAATTTATTTTCTTAATAATAATAATAATAATTCATCACATTTATATAGCGCTTTTCTGGACACTCAAAGCGCTTCACATAGAAGGGGGAATCTCCTCAACCACCACCAATGTGCAGCATCCACCTGGATGATGCGACGGCAGCCATAGTGCGCCAGAACGCTCACCACACACCAGCTTACTGGTGGAGAGGAGACAGAGTGATCAAGCCAATTGGTATATATACATATATATATATGGGGATGATTAGGAGGCCATGATGGACAGAGGCCACTGGGCAAATTTGGCCAGGATGCCGGGGTTACACCCCTACTCTTTCGAAAGACATCCTGGGATTTTTTGTGACCACAGAGAGTCAGGACCTCGGTTTAACGTCTCATCCGAAGGACGGTGCTCAATTGACAGTATAGTGTCCCCGTCACTATACTGGGGCGTTAGGACCCTCACAGACCACAGGGTGAGCGCCCCCTGCTGGCCGCACTAACACCTCTTCCAGCAGCAACCTGGTTTTCTCAGAAGGTCTCCCATCCAGGTACTAACCAGGCTCAGCCCTGCTTAGCTTCAGTGGGCAACCAGTCTTGGGCTACAGCAGTGTTTCTCAAACTTTTTCTGCCATTCCCCACTTTGAAGGTAGGGAAGGGTTCGTGCCCCACCTGTCCTCATGCAATCGCCCCAACAAAATGTTAATAAACTAAGCTTTAAGTTAAAATGTATTTTATTAACATGACATTTTAAAAACATAAACATGTCAGTAGATAAAAATAATAATGCAATTGTGTTTGTATTTTGCCTCTGATAACATCAAATTCAGAAACGGAGAAAATAAAAGTGTGGACTAAATGTGCTTTGCTTTATTTTGTCACTTCGCAAACTGCATCCAAAAAGAACAAACAAAATTGAAAAAGAATAGGCCTAATAAAAATCTCAGGGTTTTTCCTGGCTCAAAACGAGGCAGAGGTGGTAAAATCAAAATAATGTAGGCCTACGTATTTTAGGTATTTTTATAATAATAATTGTATTTTGTATTTTTCGAAGACTATCATATAAGCTACTGTGTTTCCCACAGTATTTTGTGTGTGGTGTGGACCTCTGCACCCCTGGGGGGGTCCGCGGGCATGCTCCCCGGAAGAAAAGTTTGTACGTTTTAAAGATAAATTCATAAATCTGGTGCACTTTGAAAGTTCAAAATTAAGTGATTAACTAATTTAGTGTCTGCAATGAGCCTGTTTTTTAGTAGGCTACACATATTTTCTGAACCAGAAAATCGCCGCTCACCGCTTGACATCACAACTATTCAGTGTTTTCAACCACATAATGTTTATTTTAGGTTTTAGACATTTAAATTCACATAAGTAAGTTATTAAAAAAGCAATACATTTAGAGTTTGTCAAATACACACTAATGTCTATGGAAGCGGGAATAATAATAATTTCCATTACAATTAGATGACACGTATTATTCATATCAAATAGCCTACACATCGTGTAAGTAAATTTCAAGTTTACTCTATGCTTCTCTCAGTTCACCAGCCACTTACTTTCATACTTTCATTTCGGGAGAAGTGGATAAATTGACGTTTGTTAAATCCAACAGATCCGATTCTCTAAAATCCGGCATAAACTAACGCCCATCGCGTATAGCTCAACTAAGGTGTTTAAACAACAAAACACATCCACTTGCTCATATTTGACAATCTGAATATCAGATATTTCCTGCTATAGCCAACACATTTGTGAAATAAAAGCAGATAATTAGTCATTCAGCATGGCTGCGGTGTGACAAGCAATGACGCTTCACCATGGAAACCATAAAGGGATACGATCTAAATAACGGGCGCCTCTAAAAACTTTTAAACTTACGCGTGAAAAGGTTAAGTAAGGCTTCCATTTAAATGTGTCGTTGTTTTGTTGTTGAAAACAGAGTAGATTTTTTTCCTCAAGTGAATGCAATACGCTTACGTACATTTGTAACTACATTGTTAAGTTTGAAAGATATATTTTCTCAAGCCGTGCTGTTTACAACATATATTTAGTATACATTTTACATATATTTTGGCCAGAATATATAATATAATATAAAAAAATATATATAATTAGGGGTGTAAAATCGATTCATTGCAATTAATCACATCTTACATAAAAGTTTGTGTTTATATAATATATATATATATATACACACAAAGTTTTTTAATGTATTTCTCTCCTTTTCTTCTGCACAGGGCATGTTTTACTCCCTTAAGAATGAGAATGACACCCTGGTGAACTACGCTGTGAATCCCGTAGTGAGAGAGTATAATCGTATGGTCTATCTCTCTCTCTCCGAGTACTTCTTCGACAGCGGCCTCTTCTCTTACTTCAAAGGTGGCCTGTTCCAAACACGGATCGCAAACGAACGAGTAAGACACCATCTAATACGCTTCAAAGGCACGAGACAAAAATAAGACAACTATTAAAACAACTATTATTCGACTCATTTCAGATGCCAAAGGACTTAGAATTGCTCCTCAGGACCACCTACTTGGGGACAATGATGATGCTGGTGAGCAACATTAGATCGTCAACATGCAGGAACCGCACAGCAAAGCCTCGGCCTTCACTTATTCTCTGTGTTTGTTCTGTCCTATCAGAACCCGGCGCTGATGGATCAGCCTCTGTCACTGGAGATCGAGGTCACCTCTCCTCCTCGGTCCACGATCAAGACCTCTGGTGCCAATGTGGCCGTCACCTCGATGGTTAAAGTGTTGGTTCTCCCGGCAGGAAAACCACCAGTACAGCTCAGCATCATGACCATGGTGAGAACTATAACATACACAATGCAATAATTAGTTTTATGATGAAGGGATGCAATAAATGCACCAAATTTGTCCTTGTTTTAGGAAGGTAAATTCAATGCCAAAGTGTCAATGAAGGACAAGCGCTTGACTATCCATTTAGATCTGAGAAGGTAAATATAATGCACAAACATTGAACGTGTTTGACCACCTATTTAACATTGATTTTGAACTGAGAATCTGTTTTCAGGTTTAAAATATACTCCAATCAGTCTGCTCTGGAGTCTCTAGCTGTAAGTTCCCTCAATGTTTCGATTACACTTTGAAAACCCCTTATAATAAAAAAAATGGACAGCAAATGTAATGAAGATCTTTCCTTCAGCTTATTCCACTGCAAGGTCCCCTGAAGACGATGCTGCAGATATCTGTGGTGCCTCTTATTAACAGTGAGTCAAACTATGTGTATATATTTAATGATCATTTTTTAATGCTTTGAAAGAAGTCTCTTCTGCTCACCAAGGCTGAATTTATTTGATCAAAAAAAGACAGTAAAAACCGTAATATTGTAAAATATTATAACAATTCAAAATTAGTGTTTTCTATTTGAATATATGTTCAAATGTAATTTATTCCTGCATGTGATCAAAGCTGAATTTTCAGCATCATTACTCCAGTCTTCAGTGTCACATGATCCTTCAGAAATCACTCTAATATGCTGAGTTGCTGCTTAAGAAACATTTATGATTATTATCAAGATTGAAAACAACTGCTTCAGTTTTTTTTAAGGAAACGGTGATACATTTTTTTAATTTTATTTTTTTGAAAGAAATCTTTATACATTATAAATGTCTTTAATGTCACATTTGATCAATTTAACACATTCTTGCTGAAAAAAACGTATTCGTTTATTTAAAACAAAACAACTGTTGGTATTGATCCCAAGTGGGATCAGAGATATTTGCTTAATATACGTATTTGAAAAGATTTATCTAAATGGTTCATCCTGTGTTTTCATGTAAGATTACATTAAGCGAGGTGTGCAGATCCCTCTTCCTGACGGGTTAGACTTCATTGAAGAAGTGGTCGAGTATCACAATGTAAGTTAAAGGGACACTTTTACTATTTTAAGTTTAAGCTATAGACGATAATACATGTTCAGCTGTATCCTCTTACTTTGATTTGACAGGGCTACATCATCGTGGGAGCAAACCTACACTTCAGAACAAGTCTGCGAGAACTAATCGAGAACAAGCTGTCGGCTCACACAAACAACACAGTTTAAGACGAGAGAAGAGCTCTTCTAACATTAATGCATTCATGCACAGATATTAAATTATGGAGCAATAAATGGAGGTTTTAAAAGAAGAGCACTAACCTCCAAGCCGAAGCATGATGTTTGTTAACTGTACAGAACATTTGATCCTCAAGACCTGCTATAATTAGTCAACATGAACTTGAAATTAACCTTATTTACTCTCTGAATACATATTCCTGGTGTTATTGTGTATAATTTGTCAATGCACATCACTCCTAAGAGAAAGTCTGACTTTATTTTCAGCTGACATGATGCAAGGCAATGCAAAAAAAAATTCTAATGTCTTTTATTGCCATAATTTAATGCTAGTCTAATGAAAATTTGCAGTGTCTATTTATGAGTGCAAATAATCTAGCTTATTGGCAAAGGCTGACCATTGCTTACATATTACCTTTAGCACAAATAGCATAATACTTCTATTTACACTTTGTGCAAACAGTATCTATCACTATTTGCTCTGTGTAAATACCATCTAACATTTTTACTTTTAGTGTAAATAGCTGTTGCATAAACATTACACCAATATAAGCAAATAAGAATGTTTACAAAAAAAATAAGGGATACATACAGTAGAGATGCTTTTTAGGATTAACTGGGTGCCGGTGGGGTTTCGATCCTCTGCAAACTCAAATTAAACTCTGACTCTGTTCTGATATGAAATGCCCACTATACCATCCAATTAATCAGTGCGTTAAAATCAAGTCTTCTTCCACCTTTCAGAAATAAATGGGTTGCAAATGCAAGTTCATGTTGACTTTAATGGTTTTGCATAAGTGTCTGAAACCCCCAGACATGTTCAACTGCTATACTGTGTGCTTAGGTGGATGAAACAAAATGTATTTGTACTTTAAGTTGAATTTTATGATTTTTTGTACAAGTTTTATCTTATATTGACTGTTTAATATGAGATTGGTTTGCCTTCCTCATCATTTGTGAACGAAATTACTGTACCTCTTTATATATAAAAAAAAAAAAATGACATTAAAAATCAGGAAGTATCCCTGATCTCAAACCTTGTTTAATTCATTATTGAAATGAAACTGGTTTTACGCACCATTTTCTACAATAAAAAGATCAAACTAAAAATCATAGAAAATGGATCTTTAATGAAAAAAAAAAAACTGAGGGAAAGAAGAAATAAGGCACAAATATTATTCCCTTATGAGCACAAAAGTACCACAGATCATATAATCATTTTTAAAATAATCAAATGAGGACATTGAGACCTTAAAAGACAAATATAATATGTGCAATGATTAAAAAAAAGCTACAGTTTCATGTTTAATGGAGAAGAGGACATAAGCTAAAATTGTGCAATAAACAGTGAGCATCCACTCACCGAAGATAAACATTGGATTGAATTTAAATTTGTAAACGCTCATAAAAATCAACCATAATCACACTTTATCAAAGATCAATAGTCGCATATAGATGATGTCTTCACACCGTGATTCCCTCAAACGCCTACATCGAGACATGTGCAGTCAGCATGGTTTAATCTTGATAACAAGGATGGCAACTAAACTACATAAAACAAAGAAAATTTCATCAGTTTTGAACAGAATACGGTCTCAGAAACAGTCAGTGGTCTGTCCATAGATCATAAACATTTTACCAGTGTGACAGTGCAAACTCAGATTTAAAGCGTGAAATCCCTGAGTGTGTTCTAGTAAGGTTGTTTGGTGATGAAGCGACTGAACATTGTGAAGGCCGCTATGGGTTTATCAGTGGGAACCATGTGACCCGAACCCTGTGGAGGACATAAATACATTTAAAAGAAAATTGACAAAATTCACATGCATAGTAAGTAAAACTAGTTTACGACGGAAGTGAATGCAGGCTCTATTCTGAACCATATGATGCTTAACCCTTTGATGCACAACATGGGTCTAAATAGACCCGACTGAGTTTTAATTTTCTATATCTTTGGAAGAAATGAATTTCATCATTCCAGGTATTCCTCAATAAACTTGTTTTAGATCATTACAAATCCTTATTTAAATTTTTCCTTTCTTACTTTTCGAATAAAAATCGTTTTTGTCACTACCCTTCTAATGCGCAACATGGGTCTAAAAAGACCCGCATTCTTGTTTCTTTGCTGAATATTTGAAAGAAATGTTTTTTTTTATCATTTATTAATCCAGGTATTCATTAAATATCTTGTTTTTGATTTCCACAAATCATTATATTTATTTTTCCTTTCTTACTTTATAAACAAACACGGTTTTTGTATTTCGACATCAATTTTACACACGGGTCAAAAATATTTATAAATAGTATAAATATATTTACTGCAGAAAACTATTCACCTGCCACACATTTCACAATTCAACACGGCTGCTTTTGTATATTTCATGCATGTAAGTTTTATTTAATACATTTTTTGTCACAGAAAATATTTGATATTTTGTGAAAGACATCTAGATATAGCCTAATATTTGAACGTTTAGGCTAAGGTTACCTTGACCTTGAAATCCATTACAAGTGCAAAAGTCAATACTATTAGCTAGCTGGGGGTCGACATATTCTATTTTATCTAATAGCTAGGTCAACAAAATAAAAAGTTGCAATAGAAAGTTATACACACACAAGTATATATTGTCGCTGTAGGGCAGACACCTTGTGTACCTCCATATTCATTTTTATTTGTGCTCATAAATCAATCCTATCGGTCACATAAGCCGTCGTGTGGTGGCGACTATGGCTGCTGTCGCATCATCCAGGTGGATGCTGCACATTTGTGGTGGGGAGATCCCCCTACAGTTGCACTACACTACAGTTCAATTTCAGTGTTATCGGTTATATGTGTTATGTGTAATAAAGTGGCCAATAAACATATTTCAAGTGTTACAGTAAATGTGTTGATCTAAACAACTGTGACATTGGCTATTTTAACAAAACGTTCTCTGTATTCTTTTGTTTTATCACGCTTGCATAGATGGGTCATTTTAGACCCATGTGTGTAAACTTGATGTATTAACAAAAAACCTATGAAATATTAAAATATGATTTTGTGATAATTGAAAACAAGATATTTTGAATATTCATAAATCATGAAATTTATAGATCATGAAATATTAAATGCTCAAATAAAGTGATTTCAAAAGGTGAAACAAAAAAATGCCAAACCATGCATGAAATAACATAGGAAATGAATACGGGTCTTTTTAGACCCATGTTGTGCATTAGAAGGGGTATCCATAGCTTGCGCATCAAAGGGTTAAAATGCTGTCTATGTATGGCATTGAGTTCCAGTTAATTCAGCTTTTCATTCGTACAGCGAAACCACAGATATTTGTGGATCGTGTGAGTTGCTTTATTGCAGTCTTACCTTCACTGTGAGGAAAGCAATGTTGGTGAACTCCTTGACGAAGCCGCCCACCTGCTGAGATTCACCATTGAAATAAACCCAAGATCTGCGCTGCACCTGGACCTGTTGGAGAAGATAAAGAGATTGTTTCTGCTCCGAAAGAAAGAAAAAAACCCCACATTTGCGCAATTATGTCTGACACATAATTGCACAAAAATGGCAAGAGCTTTTTCCAATGAAACTAAAACAGGCAAATAATAAAAATAAATAAAATAATATTTATGCATTTAAAATTGTAATATAATTAATTAAAATAATGTATTATTTAAATAAATGGATACATAAATAATGACAGTAATACAAATGCTACATTAATAAAATATTACGTAATAAATTGTTATTATACCCTATAATTCATATAAAATATATAAACAAAATATAAATATTATATTAATGGCATTTCAAATAAATTGGTATTATTGTGAAGGGGGTGGATTCTGGAATCCACTGCTGCTTCAATGTATATCTAATGAGTGATTATAATCAAGGTATTAATCAATATTTTCCCTTCTAAATATCAAATGAGTTGAATGACTTCTCTAGGCTTGTGCGATTTAACTTTGTTATAGAAGTTACCGTGATTACTGAAATGTTCCTTCATGTATTCTCTAATGTCTGTATTTGATATCTGACGCAGTAACAGTGCTTGCTCAAGTATCCCGGCTTCCAGAAATGAAATATGGAAAGATGTTTTGTTTGAGAAAGGTCTTCAACATGTGTTAAAACATATATCCGTTCTTCTAGCTCACCATGATGACTATAGGTCACAAGGGTCATTGGAACCAATAGTTTAAGTGACCATTTCTTACATAAAAGTGTCCCATCCTTGAGAGAAAGAACATATTATCTGAGAGGACTCTCCTGTTTATAGTCAGAGCCTGGCCAAATCCAACCTTGGAAAATCTGTGTGTCGGTGTGTGTGTGTTAAGGAACAACGGCATTATTGGAGATAGACTGAGTTGTTGTTCAGGACAGGCTGGCGTCCAGCAACCCAAATCTGCGACCTGGAAGGTCATGACGTGCCTAACTTCAGGGTGCGAGTGTCAGCCGCATAATCGATGGAGATATGCTTCAGTCTATCTGTATATGTGTGGAAAATTACTATGTTTATCTATTTCTTAGCCAATCAGAAGCATTCAACCTGAAGCAAGGACGTAGCTTAGACATTGGTGAAGGGTATAACTGCTGTGATCTGTGTCACTGAAAGCGGGGTTATGACCTACAAACTCCTGTGAGAGTCTTAAAGCTGACTTCTGCTGATGAAACTGCAAACTATCTTCAGTAAAACTTTCATTTATTATAAATCTGACTCCAGGTCTTCATTCTCATATCTGGTTCTGGGGCTTTGACTGTAAACCCCCTTACAATTGCATTTAAAATAAATAAATTAAATGAATAATAATTATTATTATTCCATTAACAAAATATATTATAATTAAAAATGAAATTCATAATAATAATAAAAACTACATAAATTATATCAAGTTTTAATCTTATTGGCTGGCTTTAGGCCATTTTTGGTCGTCAGGGTGCACAGATTTTTAGATTTGAAAAAAAATATCATTGAATGACCAGACGGAGTCGGAGACTAAAAGTAAGCAGGACACACGACTCCTCACCTCTTGCTGGAGAGACTCCACAAACCACTCGTCTCCTAGGAAATTGCAGGCCATGTCCACATCTCCATTATATACCAGCACACGGTATTTCTGTTGAAAAGATGTCATTGAAATCATCTGGTAGACACGGAAATATATGATTCATAAGCATTTATGTTCCCATCACTCACTAGTGCTCCAAGAAGCTTCAAGTACTGTTTCTTCACGTCCATGAACAGGCGGTTGTAGTTCAGATTGACTTCAGCACTGCAACAATTTCAAATTAAAGTCCTCGATCACAACATTTGCATTTTGCGTTATTAAAGTCCACTCAACGCACCTGCAGATGACCCAGTCCAAAGCATTGGGCGAGATGTGGAGGGCAGTCTTCACGAGCCGGTTGTTCAGGTACAGGGTTGATGGGGTAGAGTTGGTGCACGGAGGATCGAGACGCGTAGATTTAAACTGGGTGGCCACATCTCGCAATTTCTGATTCAACAAGAAGATTCATGTGGATTAACCCTCAAACACCATGAGCAGGCCCAGATATTTCTTCTTCCAAATACTTAAATTGATAGTTCACCCAAAAATGAAAATTCTGTCATCATTTACTCGCCCTTATGTTGTTCCAAACCTGTATGAATTTCGTTCTTCTGCTAAACACAAAGGAAGATATTTTGAAGAATATGGGTAACCAAACAGTTGATGGACCCCATTGACTTCCATAGTAGGAAAAAAAATACTATGGAAGTCAATGGGGTCCATCAACTGTTTGGTTACCCATATTCTTCAAAATATCTTCTTTTGTGTTTAGCAGAAGAACGAAATTCATACAGGTTTGGAACAACTTGAGGGCCAGTAAATGAATTTAAAAGGACCGTTCACCCAAAAATGAAGATGCTGTAATTTTTTACTGACTCATGTTGTTACAGTAGTATTAGTAGAGGTAGAGATTTTAATGCCATGTCAGCACCTGAGGCTTTTTTAATGGCAAAAGCCGAGTTACAAGATGCATATGAAAAAAAAATATATATACACATGTTTTACATTTACTGTAAATCCCATACACACTTTCACATCTTCAAACAGGAGTGCAGTGTTCGATAACGGGACACACGAGAACCAATGGTCTTTAACATTACTCGTGTCACAGTTTGATTACGCAAATGAAATAAGAGCTACAGCTAATAGGGAAATTTTTATTGTAAAGAATTGATCATCAAAATTGTTAAAGATGTTAAAAGAAATTCATACAAGTTTGAAATGACTGTAAAAATAAATACCGTAAGTAATAAATAAATACATACACACACTGTGTGTGTGTGTATTTATATATATATATATATATTTTATAATGACAGGAGGGTGTATTAGTAATTAACATGTGACAGTTTTCATTTTGAGTTTGACCCTTTGTGTTGTCTAACAGCAACCCACAAATCGGTTTCTGTACCTGGTTCTGTAATTTGGCCCATTGATGGTTGAGGAAGTGGTGGCCCAGGTCTCGGATCACAAATTGGTCATTTTCAAAGCTGAAATCAAAACACAGAACAAAATGACACTGCAACCTTTTTAAAAAACACATTCAGAGGAATGTCACATGTAACTGGTTCATGCTCACCTTAATCTCCCAGGAACACCTCCTGGACAGGTTGCATACAGGTTATAGATGTTGAGCCCTGACTCGTAGACTATGTGTTGAACTGTACTCACCTAAAGAGTTATAGAAAGAAAAGATGCTGTAAATAAAGAATATAGGACATCTTAATGCATCTCAATCCATTTGTAAACAGTTCAACTTACAGAATACGAGCAGTTCACATCCTGGCTATTGTAGAAGTTACACACTCCATCTTTGCAGCAAAACGTCTGCAGGTCATTCCACAAGCTAGACAAGAACAAATAAATAAAGACAAACACATACTAAAGATTAAAATACAAAACACACCAAACAAAAGTATGAGAAACAGTAATATTGACGCAGCCTTTACAGCAAGCATCAATATATAAAATTACAGTGCATGTTCAATAGAGCAACATGAGGGTTTCTGCAGGTTTCACAAAGTCAAATTTAAGAAAAAAAAAAACGTACAAAGGAAACGCAGAGTCTCAAATTTCCTTGCAAAGTAAATTAATTTATTCAAACTGAACAGTACTGAAGACAGCTTAGATGGATGCACAAAGCTGATTGGCTGTTGCATGTTGGTCTATTTTGTAGTCGTAATACAGCGAATTATATTTGGACTAGCGAAACAAGGAACTACAACACCACGCAATAAAAAAAAAATAAAAAAAAACATTCCAAAGCGCTGCGGGAGCATTACAATGAGATTTACATGGACGTAGGATAATTAAGAGCTGTTTAAAATGATCCAAGACCTAGAACACAATACTTAAGCAAATTTAAGACTTTTTAAGGCCTTAAATTGTGATTTTGAAATTTTAGACTTTTTTAGACTTAAAGTCGGCATGAAACGGAAGTTGAGATTGTCATTTTATCCTTGTTGTGACGTATATCCGAGTGAAACGGCTTCTGAAATTAGAAAACAAATGTAGGGCGGGGCTTGATTAGATCGTTGGAGGTTGGGTGTTGCAAACAAAATGGAGGCAGATTTGAATGCCAGTTTACATTCAGTTGTGGAGGATTTCTCTCCACCGGACTCCCCACCGTTACCCTCCCATGAAGGATTTTTTTATTGAGGAGCCTGGCGACGAGAAAGAGGACGAGCAGCTAAATTTTCAGGCAGGAATCAGCCCATATTTGTACGAGCAGATTCTCTGAGAGGCGGTGCACCGATGGCCGTACCCTTTCGCCATGGCACGTGACCGAAAGAGAAGAGAGGTCATTTCGAGGGGGGAGGGAAGGGTAATGTATTTGATTAAAGATTATAAGGGTACATGGATAAAAAAAAAAAATGAAGTGCACAGATAAATCATTTATAATAAACACTACAATATTACATTTAAAAAGAAGATTTGTCCAATTTGATTTCATGCCGACTTTAAGACCCCGCAGAAACCCTGGAAGAGTCATATTAGGTGAGAAAACACTGTACCTGGTACCAAGAAGCCCATGATAGTATGCAAAATACACCAATGAATTGTCATTTAGCTCATAGCTGGACAAGCCATTTCCAACCGCAATTCCCTACAAGACACAAATACACACGTCAAACAGAATCACATGGATCGAGACACTCAATGTCTCTATTGTTTATGGACAGGATGGTTATAATGAAGCCCGTTCAACCTTTAAATTGATGCTGCTGTCCTCCATGACGATCTCAGCCAGTGTGGGAATGTAAATGCCCCCGTAACTCTCGCCAGTCAGGAAAAACTCATTCTTGCTGAACTCAGGAAACAACTGGAAAAACGTTTTCAGGGCCAAGTAGTTGTTCATGGCCACCTGGAAAAGTCAGCGAGCACATGGTTACCATTTTAGTTTTTTTTTGTCCAGTGCAATCAAGCACTATCTGCTGTACTATGCAATGTGAATATGATTTGAATCATACCTCTGTGTCATTTGTTGAGTACTTCTTGTCATCCGAGTAGGAGAAGCCGACACCTGCTGGTGACTCCAGGTATAAGACATTTGCAATCTGGAAAAACACCCCATGTTTATCTATGTAGACTCATGACTTTCTAAAACATCCATCCAGGTTATAAAATGTCCAAACAAACTCTTCATTTAAAAATCACTGGACTACGTAAAAAGAAATGACGACACACCGCTGTTTCTTTATTTGGATGAACGCCGTCGTTTCTTTTTATGTAGTCTAATGACTTTTAAATAAAGAGTTTGTTTGCACACCCTTTATTTAATACAATAAAGCCAGTTTGCTATAGCCAAGCATATAAGAGCATAAGAGCATGTGACTGGATGAAGGAAGTGTCATAGTCCAGTTACCAAAAATGCTGCTTAAGATGAAAACTGGCCCTGTGACTTCCTCATTTCACATCATACAAATTACTCATTTGGCAATCCTGAAACACTTATCTAATTTAAAAATAAAATAAAAACAGAACCCATACCTTGTTCCAAGAATAAGGATTATATTCTAGAGTTGCTCCATCATCTTGTATCTGTAAAAAAAAAAAAAAATTACATATATAATAAAAAGCATGTGTCTTTTAAATAGTATAGTTATATAATGAAGTGCTGTGACTTCTCTCACCAGAAAAGGTCCGTGCTCTGTGAGCAAACCATCCATGGAACTGCATCCTGGTCCTCCGTTAAGCCACAGAACAACCGGACTATTGGCCGGATCCTTCTGAGATTCAACAAACCTGATCAAGTGGAGCAGAACACATTAACGCTGGACATTTACATATGGGAAATAAAAAAAATCTTCCTATGTCCATTTAAATGAAAGTGAAAATCAGCCAGTCCTACTGACCAGTAGTGGAGGTGCTTGTTGTCCGCTACATTGAAGTATCCAGAATAATGCTTGAAGCTGGGCTGTTTTGAAAGTCCAGGCAAAAATTTGATTTCATCTGCATCTGGAGCTCCAGAAACCTCCAGCACCCCCAGCAGCAAACACACCAACACAAGATGCATCTGAAACACAGCAACACTTACTGACCTAACCTCACAATAAATTAAACATCACCAATTATAACAATCTGAAGCAAAAGTGTAACCAAAAACCAAAGGGAAAGCTGTATAACCTTTTATGTAACTAACCAGGAAATTAAGTGTTTATCCTATATGACGGTGATAATCAAAACAGAAAAAATTAGGCACGTGCTATTTAGGAAAAGACATATTAAAATTATCCATAGTGTTATTATTTCAGTCTTACCTTTCCAGGTGTGGGAACAAAAATGTGAACCGACCAGTGAAGTGTTTAAGTAGACCCAAAATTCATGTGACTTCAACTTTCCCGTGATGAAGTCACATGATGGTTTTCTTCTTCTTCTTATGTTTTTATTAGCGGTTGGCAAACCAGCTTATTCGGTGCTTTACCGCCACCTACTGAACGGGAGTGTGGATCAGAAGTTTTGGCAGAATGTAGGGGGAAAAAAATATAAAAAATCTCATAATTAGCAATAACCTTTATACTCGCTCCATCAGACCCGCTTCTTTAAAAAATGTCATTACCTGTATATGTATTTTCCTCAATGATGTTCCGAGGGTATGATGGTTTTCGTCCACCGTTTCAAAATAAAAGTGTATACTAAAACGCACAAATAAACCGTAAACTGTCTTATATATAAATATCTTTATATATATATATATATATATATATATATATATATATATATATATATATATATATATATTACTATTGAGGTCAGTATTGGACCTTGGGTACCTTGTACAAATGCGTGTTTGGTCTGTTCCGTAAGTAAGTAAATGATAAATTCATAAATGGTAAATGTACTTTATTTGTATAATGTATGGAATATATCATGTACTTACTATTTTTTTTTTTTTTTGCATTATAAGTCTGTTCAAACGGAAATTAAATATATTTTTTCAAAGGATAATTATTTGTAGCTCAATTATTGTTCACAAAGGAACTTTAGCGCAGGTACTTTTATTTTGAAAACAGCGCCATCTACACCGTCTCTCTAAGCGATTGATTCGCAGTCGCACGCAGTTCCGCACAGGATCATCCCCGCAAGGTTGCGGCAGTTTTGCAGCAGAACATTCATTGTGATTATTTGCCCAAACAGGACGACGCAAGAAAATCGCGGGATATTTTCCAGGTTCACATGGTAACGGTAAGGATTTGATCCGACAAAACTCTTCTCAGGAATGTGAAATTCTGGAGCTCCCAACTGAATCCATTGTTATAAAATGTAAGCTAGTTTGCTAGCTGACCTATTAGTCGAAGCATCAATTATTATTTTTTTGATTGTTAAAGGCCGTGAAGGTAGTTTTGGTTCTAAGAATACAATGTTCGGATCGGTTCAACAACGCGACGAGTAAAAAAACTAAAAAAAAACTCACACGAACGAATTTCAGAGCAGCGGAGCATCAACTGTGTGGCGTTATGGAGCAACATGGCGTCCTTTCGAAATCCACACCAGGCAACGTGTGCGCGGTCTTCCCTGCAGCTTTTAAGTGTGCAGAATATGCACAATCTGCATCTTTTTCTTGTGAATGTGCGGTTTATATCGTTTGCAGTAATATTTGCGCATTCTTTTACGCGGTTTGATTTTGACTGACGTCGCTGCACGGTCACAAAATGGCGGAAGGGTTGTTGTGGCGCTGACGAGGATTCCCGCGGTCCATTTTCATTTGTCCGTTTTCTGTGGCTCTGCTTTTTTGAGTAAGTTAGTGAGAAGTCCTGTAAATAAGACAATGGAGGCTGATAGGCAGTGTAACAATTAAAATATTGAATTACAAGAAATTTTACCGTTGCAGTTTATTGCTTTGATTCTTTGAACAACGCGAGACCAGCATGAACTGGTTTGTTTCTGGCTGTACACCTTAACACATTTATTAAAGATTGTAATAGTGTCAAAGTACTGAATCATAATAAGTGTAACTTTTTAATAATATTAAGCCCGTTTGAGTATAAAGAACGCCTGTTCACCAAAACGTGAAAAACATTAGAAGACAGTAACATATGTAAATATTCAGATTTAGTCATTTTATTGCAATTGACCAAGTATAACAAACCCATAAAAACAATTGAACTCATCCTGATGACATATTGAGAAATTTATTGTTAAGAAATTACACTCTTTCTGTCTCAATCTCATTTTAACAGTACACTACATTGTATAATATCTTGTGATTGACAATATATCAATCTGAATTACATGGTTTTTCACTCTCCATTGTTGGATTTTTCAGACTTTCATATTCTTGAGGTAGAGTCTTGAGGAAAAAAAAATGTGGAATGGACATTTGTCTGGTAAGGTGTTGCACAGCTTTGGAAAAGAGTATGATGATTGTTTTGCAACTTACCAAAATGTCACAGATGAGAATCCTGAAGCGGACCACAAAGACTACAGCATCCGTGAGCTCTTAACTTCCAACTTCTATGTTGAGAACATGCACAATAACGAGTGGGCCAAGAAACAGCTTGACGATTCCTTTCGGATGATTTCTTTCATCATTTTCTTCAAACATCGCCTTCTATGTTGTGGATACCGACATAAGATTTTTTTTTTTTTAAACTTTGAACAACCTGCAAGTGATTTTTGGGGAGCATTTTATGTTTATCCCCATGAACTTTTGTCTATTTGGTTGGCACAATTCAAGATTTGTGGTTACCTTCAACGCTACGGTCCCATATTTTCCGTCGCGTGTTCTGTGGAAACATGTTTGTGGTCCGTTCATCCAACAGGTTTT
Organism: Rhinichthys klamathensis goyatoka; assembly: GCF_029890125.1. Taxonomy (NCBI): domain Eukaryota; kingdom Metazoa; phylum Chordata; class Actinopteri; order Cypriniformes; family Leuciscidae; genus Rhinichthys; species Rhinichthys klamathensis. The sequence goes on from NW_026606822.1 coordinate 4,585,074, forward strand.
CCTTTCGTCTTCACCCACAATCTTTCATCAAATACTTGAGAAATATTTCATTTAAAAAGCAGCGAGCGCAATCTGAGCTGCGTGTTTGCATGAGAATGCTACGGTCATGAAGTGAGCTGGAAAACTCTAGGCCTCCTGCGATCAAAGGCTCACTAAGACAATTTTTTCAACGTTTTATTTAGTAAATAACCGTGTTTTTGTCACTTAATCCGACAGCAAAACACTCCGTATGATTAACACTGTACTTAAAAATTCTACCTGTTGTGAAGGCTCTCAAGTTTGTCTTTAAAGTCAACATGTAGATTAAAAAAAGTAGATCGGTTGAATGATTATTCATTCAGACCTACATGTGGAGTAAAGTAAATCTTGTCAATTTTGATTTCATGTTGACTTTCAAAGACTTCTGCAGTGTTTTGTTACTTTGCCCAGACATTTTACCTCTGGAATCTCTCTTTTCTTACATGTCGATGCATCGTCAATTTCAAGACCTTGGGGGAAATATAGCTAATCAAATAGTCTTGTATCTAAAAATCAACTGCAAGCGTTCCTTGAAAACTGGCCGTTGAACCTAAAGCTCGTAGAGGCATGTCGCACAGAAGAAGTCGGAGTGGTACGCCACCCTCGTACACCACCAACAGCAATGACCCTCGTGACCTGGAGCGAAGGATTTTTGTTGGAAATTTGCCCACGGCGCACATGGCGAAGAAGGACATGGAGGATCTGTTCAGGCCATATGGGAAAATACAGGGTTAGTAGCGTATAAATTCAACGACTTATTTAGACGTTTCGAAAAAATAGTATTTTATAGTGTTCGCTGCAGTTTTAATTTGTTTTATCCACCGTTCTTTACACTTTAGTTGCGATTTTCAGAAAGCAAGGGAAGCTTAGGCCAAAAATCCACCAACAAACGCCTTTTTTTTTGCGTAAAACGAAATGATTGTTCCCTTTTTCAGCTTTGTCCCTGTTTCGTGGGTACGGATTTGTGCAGTTTGAGCGAGTGGAGGATGCCGAGGCTGCTAAAGCCGGACATAACGGTCGAATTTATAGAGGTTATAAACTAGGTAAGGTCTGATTTAATTAGTATTTAAACATTGAAGTAATTTGAGCAGTTTTTACATCTAAGTTAACTTTAGAGAAATAAAACTTAGGACCAGTTAATTGTATGATTCTAATTTTACTGTAATAACTGCAATGTGGTGAATCTAATAAAGCCTAAATTTAACTTCAAATATGATCCTTATGTTAATTGCATAAGGGCCTAGTTTTTCCCCTCTACTCTACGTTTTTGTTTATGTGACGGTATAAATAAAAGCTATAAATCCAATTGGCACTTTTCACAAATAGATCACATATTGACTTTTTGAAATGAATAAAAAAAAGTCCTGATGTTTTCCCATTTCACAGGTTCTTTTTGTCTGTAATTGTAATCTTGTTAAATTCATACAACGGTATTGTAATTTTGATGACAATGGTTTTTGATTTTATTTTTAGTTCACTGGCCCATTACACTATTTGTGCAAAGTTCCAGTTATTGTTGGTGGTTTAGTCGAGAGGTATTTAATAAGTGTTTAGAGCTGGGGAATCTCGAATACTGACGTACACAATGGCGCACAGGTTCACTAGATCCTTTACTGCTTTTTTCCCCACATTGTAGTATTTACTTTCAACTATGGTACTATTGAAACTTTGGAAATGCTTCTAATTTAAACGCAACAATTTTAAATGTTCATCCTCTCAGTAAAAAAAAATCGGTTGGCTCTGAAATATTTCCGTCTTTTGTCATGTTGAACGTTTGGATTGGTTTATTTTCAGATGTAAATATGGCAGCGGAGAGACAGCGACAGAATAAATCCAGGTCAAGCCCTCCACGCAGGTAAAGTATCGTTGGGATTTTTGCTAATGAAGACGTCATCTATCGAGAATTTTGGTAAACGTTTTTCCCTCCACAAAGGAATTCATCGAAAGAGCAAGAGTAGATCAATATCGTTGTCGGGTGCGCAAAATCGGTTCAATCAATATCTCTCGTGGCTATTCGATTTTTAGTTTGTTCTATTTTTTTCTTTCCCTTTTCCTCACTTTTAGTTGTATCAGAATTAACTGAAATAAAGTTGAAAGGGTAATTTGAGTGCGTTTCCCTTGGTGTGTCTGTGTCTAAACGGTGTGTTACTTATTCTGTTCTCTTACTATACACAGTTTTCAAAATCGTCAACTGGGAATCGCTGCTTCCTTCTTAAAAACCTTCTCAAAATCCTAATTATTTCATGTGTTCAGATGGGATGGAAACAATTAAAACGAATAATTTAAGCAATTTCAGTCGTTCATTGAATTGTTGGATATTATTTATATTTGGAGGTTGTTGTTTGTCTTTCCAGTCCATTCTTCATCACCTCCTCGATTTTAAAAGAAAATAACTATTGTTATTGCACTGACGTGGCAAAGAGTTGCGGTTCATCGCGTTGGTTTATGCTAAATAAGTTTTAAATTAAAAACCCATGCTCCCAGGCTTAAAGGACAAAAATTATTTTGATTTGACAAAATAAAAAAACCATTATCACCATGTGAATCCTGTTGCTCTTTTTTTTTTTTTTACATAAATTTGACTTGGAAACTCGATGGAACTAAAGGATACTAATGGTAACCTCAAAAAGATAATGTTTGCCATTACATTCGTTTTTGGAGAGAGCTACGTTCAGAGTTTGCAACAGAGAATTTTTTTAAGCGAAATTAAGTGAATTTTGCGAAAGATAGGATTAATAAATGGCACCACCCTCTCATTTCTATGCTCTCCCGCAACAGTGTCTGGCTGTCGCAAAACTCTGAAAGCGTATAAATGACTGATTTTCTGGTAGAAATGATTTGTTTTTTTAAAGTGTTCTTTGTGTTTACCATTTGACTAACATTTTGTAACAGTTTTTAAGTACTTAAAGGTGCTCTATGTAACTTTTAGCGGCCTCTAGTGGTGATGTTTAAGATTGCAACCAAATTTTACAAGAGTGCTCGAACTCATAGACAATACCGTCTATTACGCAAATATCTCGGCGAATACTAGACGGATTCGGCGAGCACCGAGCTCGTTGGGACCATCTAGTCGAGCTGAAAGGAACCATATAAGTTCCATAGTTTTTGGTGGTGTTTTCGCGGAGATATTAGCAGAAAACCATCGGGCGCTCTGCAAAATTGCGGACGCCGGTGACGTCACGATCTCAGAAGAAAATCGCTCGTATCTCTGGAACGCAAAGACCCAGAGAGCTCAAATTCGGGGGAGGAGGTCCCAGGGGAACCCTTGCCCGAACACTAGAGTGGTGGGCCTCGGGGATGCCCCCTATCGGATCGCCGTTTGCTGGGACCCCCGATTTCGAACGGCTATAACTCGGGGAGCCGGGCGAGTTGGACCTCGGGGGTGGGCTCGTTCGAAAGGCCCCGTCCAGCACTACGAACGATTAGAGTCTTGGGAATATTGATCAAAGGTTGACCGAGATATAAGCTGAAAAACGTGCACCTTTAACCGGACGTAACTCCCTGACCGTCTACAATAGACTGTACATAAGGAGAGAGGCTCGGGAGCGCGCATGCACGTCACATCCGATGGATTTCACGGTAAATCCGACCCGGAGACTTCACATAGAAATAGGAATACTGGCCTTCAGAGGTAATAGCAAAACTCGACAAGTGGATCATTTTAATGTGTGATTACAACCCCTTCACACACAGGCAATAAAAAAAGGATTCATTTTAGTAGAAAAGTTACATAGAGCACCTTTAATGGTAAAATTAGTCTCTGAGTTGTCTAATAGAGCTGTTTTTGGGGCTAAAGTGTTTAGTTGGCATGTGTTGACTAGGTGTATTTTGTCTGTTTAGGCCATCCAGCGCTTACGGGGACAGTCGAGAGTCCCGTGCTCGTTCTCGGTCCCCGGCGCATGGGCGAGATTCTCGAGACCACCGTGAGAGTCGAGAGATGAGGGGGGATAGTCGTGAGGCACGTCCCGGTCCACCTCGTGATCATGAAGCTCGAGCCCCCCCAGCCGAAGACCGATACAGGGCGTCAGAGACCAGGGAGAAAGACCCTTCCTACAGGTGCGCACACAATGCATTTGGTTTATTTTGTAGGTTTGCATTTAAATCACTTTTGATTTCAGGTGACATCACCTCATCTAAACAATATTACGTTTCCACAGAGAGGAAGGTTATGATCGTTATTACCGTGGTGGTGCAGATTACGAATATTATCGGAAGAAAGAGGAGCCGTACCCAGAGCGCTTCAGAGAACCCTGGAATGGCAGAAGAGAGTCAGAGGGTTGGTTTGACATTTACAACTGTTTTGAAATAAAGCTAATATTTTGCTTGAAGAAAATTCATCCTGTTTTGAAGATAAAGTTTTTTTTTGTGCATTTTGACAATTTAAGAAAATTCAACATGTAGCAATTTAAATAAATGTCAATGAATGGCAGTACAACAAATAATGCCATTGTTTTTGCGTTAAGGTAACGAGAATTTTGTGAAATGTATTATGAAAATATCACAATGGAAAAAATCTTTAACATACTTTAAATATGTAAATATATCAAATATTCAATACAGGCAGGTTGTTTTGAGTTTTCCTAAGTAGTGTTTTATTTGTGGAGGTGGTAATGCTCGAACAGTCACCGTTAGCAGCATGGGTAATTCAGTTAGCTTAGTTTATGGTGGAACAAAGATTCATTTATATGTTTTGCTCACAGAAGGGATTTGCTAAGCGTTTAGTTCTGAATTTACAGATGAGCGAGTGCGTCCCGAAGAGCGCCGTAGGAACGAACTTTACCGTCAATATTATGAAGAGCTGCAGAGGCGCATTGATGCTGAGAGACCAGTGGATTGCTCCGTCATAGTCGTCAACAAGCTGCAAAAGTGAGTCCTGCGAGCACATTTCTTGAAGCATCTTTAACAAGAAATGTTTTCCTAGAGACACAGTGACATTATCTGCTCTGTGCAGGGAATATGCTGAGACGGTGGGCAGGAAGGTTCGGGATCTGGGTATGGTTGTGGATCTCATCTTCCTGAATACTGAAGTATCCTTGACCCAAGCTCTGGAGGATGTAAGTCGGGCTCGTACACCCTTTGCCATTATAATCACCCAGCAGCACCAAGTACATCGTTCCTGTACTGTCAACATCCTCTTTGGGACCCCGCAAGGTATGTATCCTTCCACAAAAGGTTTGATATTTGATGCCAATTTACTTGCATATCAGAGTTATTCTGAAAAATCCAATATGACGTGTATATTCTTGAACCAAAACCACTTGGAAAACACTCTTAATATACAATAGTGTATGTTCGTACTGCACTTCATTCTGACTACAATCCATTTAAGCTATATTGAATGTTTTACCACAAGATCCCTTTCTCTTGCAGAGCACAGGAACATGCCCATCCAGGATGCCATGGTGCTGGTGGCCCACAACTTTGAATCCTTTAAAGTTGAACACCGCACTAAAGAAAGGGATGAGATTGCGAGGAAGGCGGCCAAGATGGCGGATGATGTGCTGATGAGAGAACATGAGAGAGAGGGCCATCCCGTCTCCCTTCTGACCCCCATCACACTGCTGTCGGAGGGCCGGTAGGTCAACAAACACTACCCTTCAAAAGTTTGTGGTCTTGTAATGTTTTTGAAAGAAGTCTCTTCTGCTCACCACGGCTGCATTTATTTGACCAAAAGAAAGTCATATTTTGAAATATTACAAATTAAAATAACTTTTTTTTAATTTAGTGCATTTTAAAATGTAATTTATTCCTGTAATCAAAGCTGAATTGTCAGTATCATTACAGTCTTCAGTGTCACATGATCCAGAGTGACCTCAGAACCTGGAAGACTAATCCATTTTATAATAGGATTTTTCAATTTGAGTAAAATAAAGCCTATGGTAATCATAACATGATACTTTGGCGTTTTGTTCTACAACGTTGACTGCACACATTCACCCCGAACTGCCTTACTAGTCACTTATTAAAAATGTATGTTTTCAAAAATTAACATAACTGCTTCAAAATCTGCGTTTTCTCTGGGTATGTGTATATTACGTTGTAGAATAAAACGTCAAAGTATCGTCAAGTTATGTTTACCACAGGCTTTATTTTACACGCAAATTGAAAAACCTCATTATAAAACACCATAGGAACCTCGAAGGAACCGGCGGTGTATTAGACTTCTGGTTCTGATGTCACACCTGCACCACTATATTACTGCTTCTCTTGTTAGAGTTATCAGAAGTAGTTTGAATTTTCTGTAGCAAATTGATTCGTAAATGGAATAAACCAATAGAGTTCACTAATGTTTTATTTGTTCTATTGAAATTTGTTTCTTTGTTTACCTGAATAATAACTAGAAGGAAAAAAATAATTTTGCTTAAAGGTCACATGCCATTTGTTTTAATAAAATTCAAATATGTATATTATCTCATTTTCATTTGTTACTGAAATTTGTATGGAGAATCTTGAAATTGTATTAAATTTTCATCTCTCAGGTTTATGACTTCAGATGAGATGGCCAGGCTAATTGAATATCTGAGAGACAAACGCGATCGTCTTGTCAGAAGCGGTGCTGATGCAGGTAACTTCATTAATTCTCAACTCAATGTTGTATTTTTCTGTGTTCACGCCATGTCGTAGTTACCGTAAATAAAGGCTTTTTTTACTCCCTAATATCGGTATCGGCCCCCAAAAATGCATATCGGTCGGGCTCTACACTTTACCAATCAAGCCTTACCTTTCACTGTTTTGGGCCACTTTTGACTGGTACTGTATTATAATATACACACAAATAATTTCGTCCGATATATCGGTATCAGGCTTTTTTTATTCCCTAATATCGGTATCGGCCCCCAAAAATGCATATCGGTCGGGCTCTACACTTTACCAATCAAGCCTTGCCTTTCACTGTTTTGGGCCACTTTTGACTGGTACTGTATTATAATATACACACAAATAATTTCGTCCGATATATCGGTATCAGGCTTTTTTTACTCCCCAATATCGGTATCGGCCCCCAAAAATGCATATCAGTCGGGCTCTACACTTTACCAATGGACCCTTACCTTTCACTGTTTTTGGTCTCAAGGTTCACACCCTCCTCCTGCGGCCCTCGAACCTCAGACGACACAGGCTTTATCGGCGCCAGCTCAACCCACGTACTCCAGCCTGACCCTCCATTCCACCCATCTGACCTCTGCATCGGCCCCGGCCCCCACCGCCACCAGCCAACAGCAAGAGCTCCAGGCTAAAATCCTAAGCATCTTTAACAGCGGCGCGTCTTCAGTGTCCAGCCCGGCTCAGCCTCCCCAAACACAGGGTTACGCCTCCAGCCTCGGCCCTCAGAGCGTCGGCCTCCAGTCTTCTCACGGTGCCGCCGGCATACCCAAAATAGCTGCTGTCCAGCCTCAGAGCATGATGAACCCTCGGCCGTCTCTAAGGCCCCCTGGTGCTCGTATGCCGGGGCCGACGGGCCCTCCGAGACCGGCTGTCACCGCAGGCACTGGGATCAACTTCGACAACCCCAGCGTGCAGAAGGCCCTGGATACGCTCATCCAGAGCGGCCCCATTAACCACTTGGTGAATATGGGATCTGCGGGTCAAGGGCAGCGGCCGTCGCAGGGAATGGGCCAGAGCATGGAGCCGTCGCCCATGTCACATTATTCCCGCCATTACTGAAATTATTCAATTTGATAAGAATCGAGAAGTCGGCGTTGCTCTGAATCATCGTAAATTATTCTTATTTTTGGTTCCTGTGTCATTTGTGATTAAAAAAAGAAAAACACACAAACACATTGTGTGAAGTTTTACGGTTTTCTTTTTACTCTAATGTCTTAGATGATACTTTACAGAGCATGATTGTGTAATGCATCAATAGATAGAAAAAAACATTTCTGTTGTTTTATATGGAATTTGTGCATTGTATATACCAGCCAACTTCTGAATTAATAAATTCATTTTTAGATACAAACATTGACTCTCTTCAATATGTTCCACAGCTTTTTGTTTCTAAGCTAAAGGCTGATAGACACAACCTTTGACCCAATTTGCAGTCTGGATGCACCAACGTTAATTGCTTGAAAATCAGAGTGTAGATTTTGGCAGTCAGAATTCACAGAAAATTCTAGTGTGTGAATTTTGTTGTTGATATTTTAAACTGATTGCTAAATTGTTCTCATTTGTCATATGCTCCTACACTTAAACAGGTTCTTTATTCGTATCAGTAGTTTCATGAAGAACATTTAACATTCATGCAGTCTTTGTAGTGGAAAAGTTCTTCGGTTTATAAATGTTCTCCACACTAAGAAAAAATTATATTCTATTAAGAACTGTTCTTTTCTGTATTCTATTAAGAACCGACCCGCATTCGTTTAAACACAATTGAGTGAGAGAAAAAAAACAAATCAAAGTTGACAACACTCATATATAGAGTTCATATATCATACTACATTTAAAATATTAGTCGTGGAATAATGCACACAGTCACTTAGGTTTTAAAATATATAAAGCAATATAATCTGACCAATTCTTTAAAAAGTAAGATAGTATTCTAGTCAACAAATATCAATGGTCTAAAATCCTGCTCGTCATTAAACGTCAAATAAGATCAGATTCAATGTGATTGTTTGGCATTGTACACCATTTTTACTTTCAGTGTGGAAAAATGATTTGTTCCTGGAAATGATGCCTGGTTTACATTAAATGCCAAATCCATTGTTTAAAAGTAAACAAGAGTATGCTACTTTAATTCAATAAAACACTATTACTGGAATATGACTATTTAAATAAGTAAAAACAGTATTTAGTTTATAAATTAAGGAAGATCTCAACACTTACCTAGCCTGGTTAAAACCAGACCATTCTCAGTTGTAGCTAACTGAGTTATGGTCTGGCAAAGCGTCATAGACAAATCATTTCCAGAGGGGCGTCACCAACGGACGTCGCGGATAGACCTAAACCCAATCAGAGTGATGAAGGAGATGACGTATGCAGAGCGGCGGAGAAACATCTCCGAGTGTTGTTCTTTGCTCGGTTTTTAACTAAAAGGAAACGTTCAAATGGCTTAAAACAGACGCGATAGCTGATTGGAACGAGTGATGTTCGACGGCGGCATCCATCTTTGTAATGTAGGCTACAAAATCATGTTCAAAATCCCAGCGCTGTCGTCATCGTGTAAAGCCCGCCCCAACGTTTCTGATTGGTGCCGTGATTTCGGCGGATTGGAAATGGGCTTGAATGAGCTCTTTGCCAGACTAACTTTCAGAGCAAATCTAAATTTGCCGGAAGTTGTCTGGGTATTCCCAGGCTAACACTCACCGTCTCGGGTCAACAAACGCTGGTTTGGTGAACACTTTTGTGTGACAACTTGAATCGATTGATTTTGCGCCGGAAAACTGGAATAAATACTTCAAAAGAATTGACTGAGAAATGAATCAGAACGTGAGAGGAAACTGGATTCAAGATGATGTTAATCGGTTTGTTTCGATATATTTTCAGCACTTCACAGTAAAACCCTCACAGGAAAATGTCTTTAAATCACACCCAGTTCAGATCTGGGAGTCTGTAATGACCTTGTGATATGAATCAGGTGTGTAACATAAATAACAGCCTTTGAAAACCTGCTGGGAATAAAGACTCCATCAAATAATCCGTAATAAAATGGTATTCGTTTATTGCATTTTGTGCTGACAAATCTATAAAATGGAATGGGAGTTTTGCAGAAGCCATAGAGATAAAGCATTTGAAATGTAAGATAAAACTACATTATTTTCTTTATGTACCATGAAACACAATAGAGAATACTCATTATTTATCTTTTTAAAATATTCAACTTACACTGACACAGAAAATAAACACCTCAACACTAACTAGTTCTGCTATATTTACAGGACCCTCGTCCACCCTTGCCTGTGGTCCCAGATCTGCTGTGTGTACGTCACTGTACACACACACACTCACACACCACTGAAAAACACACAGGAACACACTACATGGCAATATGACCGTGAAACCCCGAAACAGACAAAAAATTATACTTGTGAAAGATCTGAAAATCATTTCTTCTCCACTACATTCCCTTTCAAATGTTCATACAAAATGTTTTCATTTCAAATGAATCAAAAACAAGCCTGAGGGATTCAGCCATTTTCCGTGTAAAACTAATGTTCTGATCTAGAATTAATTGCAATATCATTTGCAAAATCAGTGAACAGCCCAAAGCGAGCGAGTCGAAGAGCCGTTCAAAGAAGCAAAGCCAAGACAACGCATCATTTTGTTTATTCATTTCACTTATTATAGCTGTCTAAGATTGTTTGCTTCAGCAATATCGAACTTGCAGCCATGCTGTAATAAAGCAGAAAGACATAAACATACATAAATATATAAGAAATGGTCCAATCAAATTAGTAGGGGAGTCACTATATATTTGTTAATATTGTAGCAAATAGTCATTGTAGTTTAATTTGAGTACAAATCATGATTTTAAAAAAGATCAACCATAAGCATTGCACTTTTAGAAGATTCGTTAACATATAGCTGCCAATTTGTGCATTTAAGGCATGAGTAGAAACTGGAGCAAATAATAATGATTTTACAGCTTAACATAACAGACCCTCGAGTTTCTTTTTAATTCATTTAGAATGACAGTTTGCACATATCCAGGATAACATAAATAACTTTGGTAATCAGTTCTTTAAATAAGTAACTGCGCTAAAAGCAAAATGGTCTTTGTCTTGGCTAAAATACCTATCATAAAAATAGACCCCATTAACAAATCAATATTCATTCACACTAGTGGATCCAAAGAAATCATTGTGCACAACAAGAATACCAAACATCTGGTAAAAAATAAAACACATTTACAATCAAAACAACTGAAATAAACCGGCGTGAACATAATACTGTATATCACAAAACATTTAAATATTTATATATATTTATATTAGCTTGTTCAGGATAATGTGCATGCGTTGAACAGGACAACAGACCCGGGTCCTGGCTCTATTTCAACTGCTTCAGGTGGTTTAGATTCAGATTTCAACATTTGGACCCTATCAGAGCTCGTGGACGGATCGCTCACATGCATGAAGAGCTGTTTCGTTTTCACCAAAGATACTGGAATGTCAAACAAAACCTCAGCGGTAAACGCCATGGGACTAAACTCTTGAAAATAAAGGTTTCGATACGAACCAAAGGGGTTTTACAGTCTGGTGTCATTTTAAAGGGATAGTTCAAACAAAAAATGTGAATTTTGGGTAACACTTTATTTTACGGTGTCCTTGTTACATATGTTACATGTACTTACCGTAGTAATAACAGTAAATTATGCATAATTACATGCAACTAACCCTCAACCAAATCCTATCCTAACCCTATAGTAAGTACATGTAGTTGCTTAATATTACTCAGTACTTAAATATATAATTACACTGTAACAAGGACACCTTAAAATAAAGTGTAACCGAATTTTGTTATCATTTACTCGGCCTCAAGTTGTTCCCAAACCTGTATGAGTTTCTTCTGTTGAACCCAAAAGAAGATATTTTGAAGAATGTTGGTGACCAAACAGTTGATGGTCCCCATTGACTTTCAGAGTAGGAAGAAAATACCATGGAAGTCAATGGGGACCATCAACAGTTTGGTCACCAACATTCTTCAAAATATCTTCTTTTGCGTTCAACAGAAGAAACTCATACAGGTTTGCAGGGGGAAGTAAATGATGACACACTTTTCATTTTTGGGTGAACGATCCCTTTGAGCTCTTGTTGTTCTTAAGAAAAATAACCCAGAAACCAAAACAATGATCTGAAGAACCTACGATACCAACTTTTTCAATCTTTTCTGAAGCTAAAGAACCATCGAAAAACCTTTATTTTCAACAGTGTAGGATTAAAACAAAGCGAGATTCACATATTGTTTTGGTTTTTTGGGAGAACATCCAGTGGCGCGGGTCAAACTTCAGAATTGTTATTCAGAGCCCTTTTTGTTTCCGAGATGTGTCGAACGCCTCGATATTCCTTGGCGAAGGAATACAGAACACTTGATTTCATTTTTGCTACACACAAGCCAGGCATTTATCGTGAGATGGTGAATAAAGGAAAAAAAGATAGACTGTGAATGTGGTGTCCAATGTGTCAGTTTGAATAGAGCCAAGCCCAGCAGTGGAAGCGCTTCTTTAGAGTCTTTAATCGATATTTATACGGTGATCACATCGATACAGTGCTCGTAGGTTTGAAACAGTGAAAGGGTGAAAAGTGGGAGGGAAATGTCACCACATCAACTCAGTGATTCGTATTAGAAATATATCTTCATTTTTCTTTTCTTTTTTACATCTACGTATAGTCTTTTTGTAATTTTCAATAAATTACAAGAAATGCTAGAAACTCATGCCAAATAAACAGCAAACACGCACTTTTTATTTAATTTTTTTTTACAGCATAATAAAATCTGAATGTTCAGGTAGTTACTGCAGCGATAACTGCGATACACACTCTCGCCGCTAGAGGCATCAGCGCTAAAATGGATCTGGCATGCTCGTGATTCTGGCAACTCAATCGTCACTGGACGACGTAAATAACGTTAACTTTGTATAAAGTGCATTTCTATCTCAGCCACCATAGAACAGATGTGACGCACACTCTAGCATACGAAGCGCGCCGATGAACTACATGTTTCAGGACTATTCAACGAGAAGCAGACTCGTGGGCGAACTAGCAACTAAAAATACGCCATACATACCATTTCCCGTCAAAGTAAATATTGCACGTTACCGTTAAAAACAAAAAAGTTCGTAGAGCATTTTTTCCGGTGTGTTCTAAAAGCGTCCTAACAAACACAACAGGGAACGACGACCCTGTAGCTACAGTGTCTCAAGAGCGATTTTATATACAAAGCCAAAAACAACTCGCCTATCTAAGTGTAGGCTACGCGTTGCCTGGATATCGTGGCAACAATTTTAAAAAGCTGCCTAGACATTTTTCCAGGAATTGCTCTTTTCACATTACGAAATCAAACAAACTTGTCCGACACACACCATGCAAACAGGAGTAAAATGAAGCATTTCGTTAAGTGTTCGTCATAAACATCTTCGCGCAAACTAATCGTCGAAACGTCATCAGAGGCTCAGTCTACGCAGGCAGTACTTCGTTAAAAAATGTGGCGTTTCGATACACATTTTACGTTTTGTTCAGATTCAATGAACGTTGTTGTCGCTTGAAATTACCACTGTTCAACGAAATAAGGAAATATAAAAGAAACAAAACATGATAAAGCTGATTATATAAGGCTGAAGTCGTTTATGCAAACTCAGCGTAAACCCCTCCCCTCGTAAATATACCTTAAAATATTTATTCTTTCTCTCTATGTACACGAACAATCCATATCTATTCATACACTAGCAGCAGCATTCATAACTTATGAGAGGTTTCCCCATGTCCAAACATAAAAGAATCTGTAATATCTTTGTAAACTACTGTAGGCTATTACCAGTGAGTACATTTATATATATATATATATATATATATATATATATATATATATATATATATATATATATATATATATGCAGTTGTTGGTATTTCTGTAAAAAACAACTATAAAATAGCCTATATCTCTACAAAAATAAATAATGCAATGAATATATGATTTCCCAATTTCACATATATTATGCTCTCAAAAATACAAACTAATCTAAACTCTATTCTTCTCTGGTCAAAATAAAGACCGAGGATAATCTCTGGTTAATTTTGCATCTCACTGTTTTGTGATTTGGCTAATACATTACAGTCGCACTGCATAGAGTTCAGATTTATGGATGTTATTTGATCCATCATGCTTTACTAGTGTCATAACAGCTCAATCTAATGCTGCGTTCACGTCGCATCGGAATTACTGTAATTACCAAAGCGACAACTGAGAGTCTATTCTGAGCTGTTTATGGACTCAGAAATGATTCATTACTATGGCAAAGCCCACAACGCCAAAATGGATCCATATGGGGCTTTGTTGATAATGACAGCAATCTACTTCTTCAAAAGTAACAGTAACACAAAATGACATCTCAAATGAAGCTTAAACTGGTAAAGCCACAGCCATTTTGGATATAAAGTCTTTATATAAAGTCGGATCCATCATATAATATGATTTGTTAAAGAAATTAGCAGTTTTAAAGTCTCAGTAACTAATAAAGTGAATGCAGCACTATAGTGTTTAAAGTGGCAATGTCATCAATATTTGTTTCTATTGACAATTTCACATTTTCATTCATATGGCACGAGTGAAATCAAAGTTTGGCAATACAATCAGATACGATAATACTCTATATATAGCTCTGTGACATTTCCGTGCGCCTCACCAAGTTCGATATAGATCTATGATATAGCTAATTTATACAGATTTGTAAATGCAACAAACAGAGAGGTTTTTTTCATAGCAAAATGGGGGGAAAAAGAAAGAAATGGGCAACTTTCATTTGCTCAAGGATGCAATTCACACACACACACACACTTAATGAATCCACGGACTCATTAAATCATTTGTTACACAGTGGCTGTCAGTGCAGGTTGAGTGCTTGTTGGGAAGGGGAGGTTCGGTACCGTAGTACACGTCAAGCCGCCATAGTGAAGCCTGTAGCCACACAAAACACCCTGACCCTGTGAAGGCCAACTCACACCACACCGTCAGACACTCGGTCGGGTAATGTCGGATCAGTGTTGGCGTCTGTCGGAGCCGATTGAACATGCTGAATTGGATTTCGAAGATCTGAGAAGTGATGTGCTTTAATCTGTCGGCGTCTGACGGTGCTGTGTGAGTCGGCCTTAAGACAACAGCATTTTTTCACCAGAATCTTCGGTTATTTCACAATAAAAATACTACACCGATATTTAATAATGCCTTATACGCTATTTACACTACTTGTAGTGGCTGAGTACTTTTTTTTCTTTCTCTGTCTTTTTTTTTTTTTTTTTTGCTCATTCTCTTGCTAATTACAGTGTCGGTTACACTGATAGACTCTTGCTCGCTGCTTTGCTGTCAAGCAGAGAGTCGCACACCCTGCCAGCCTGGTTTTTGGCACATATTGTGACTGTATTTGGCAGGGGAATAGCTAGGAACGACCGAAAACACGGAGGAGGTCGATGATACAAAACAAATACAGGTCTTTGTGCAGAGGAACCCGCTTAAAGTCAACGTGAAATGCCGTTCGCAAACCATTTCACTTCTGTAATACGACACACTTCCCAAGCGAACCTCCAGAAGATATCTAAAAAATGGGCGAGAGATTTGATCGAGGGTTGAAAAATAAGACGGATAGTTTGATTTCATGTTGACTTTAAACTTCACATTTCACAGTTCACATTAGTTTTTTTATTTTTTTTTATAAACTTATTATGAATCTTTTCACATTTAACGAAGCTGCAGACCAAAACGATCGAGTTCAAACCATGAAAATCCTTTCCCAAAGGTTATCAGGAGATCTTTCTTTACCAGAGCAGAAATATTTCACAGCATCTCTGGCGTAGTTCTGAACGTCGAATCCTTCTTCATTGACGTTGCATGTTCTATCCTGCATCCTCTTCTTTAAAACAAATAAATAAAAACAAAACAAGCCCAACCCACCCGCTGCTTCTGATTGGGTGAGAGCAGTGATTGACAGATGATGCAGGAAAGCTACAGCAGAGGGGGCATTGAACAAATACCCACTGACATCAACAGTGCACTTCATTGAACAGTGAAGTGTGAACGAGAGTAGCGCCAAGAGCGATGTTTGGCCAGTGAGAGCTTGGCAGACCAGTAGAACGAATGAAGCTGGTTGACTGAAGGGAATTCTGGGATATTGCTTGGGACACACTAGGGAAGGAGAGGGGGGGCAAATGGGGTCGGGTGACGTCGACATGTTTCTTAAGAGTAGATGGTGATGACCTCGCGACCTCCACCGCGCACAAGGAGGACCCGGTTGAGACCTTCGGTTAAAACCTCCATGAATTCCATGTCTGATTGATGGAGAGTCAAGGAAAGGAGCTGTAAAAGATACACACACTACTTTTGCAGTATGTAAATATGGTGCGCAGTATGCAAATGATATGTATTCCTGAAATACACTATTGTTCAAACGTTTGGTGGCGGAAAGACTTTTTAAGGCTTTGAAAGAAGTCTCTTCTGCTCAGTAAGGCTGCATTTATTTGATAAAAAATACAGTAATATTGTGAAATATTATTATGATTCAAAATAATTGTTTTCTATTTTAATATATTTTAAAATGTATTTTTTCCTGTGATCAAAGCTGAATTTTCAGCATCATTACTCCAGTCTTCAGTGTCACATGATCCTTCAGAAATCACTCTAATATGATGATCTGCTGCTCAAGAAACATTTATGAGTATTAACAATGTTGAATAAAATTGAGCTGTTTAATATTTCTGAGAAAATTCATCTTTAGGATTATTTGATGGATAGAAAGTTCAAAAGAACAGCATTTATTTGAAATGGAAATTGTAATATTACAAATGTCTTTACTGTCACTTTTTATCAATTACATTTTTTTAATAATAATAATAATTTAAAAAAAAAACCTGACCCCAAACTTTTGAAAGGAAGTGTATCTGCATTGTATCCAATGAATAATGCATATGCGCTCAATGAGACCTTTTAAAAACAAAAGCTCCTTTTTGACTTTAGAATTGTTCTTACACCAAAATGGAATAGAAATGAATAAAAATGATCATAGCATTTATCAAGATACAGTTCTCGTCGCCGCTTCTGTTTTTTGGTGGTCCGGGCATGTTGAGCAGGACGAGCTTGGCCTCCTGGGATTTCTTCATGATGACTTCATTGAGTCTGAGAGCAGTGTGCATGCGCCTCACGTTGGACTGGTTTCTGAAAGCAAAAGCATTGATGATAAGCTCACACTCACATTCATCCACATCAGTGAGTGTTAACATGTGTATCGCAGTCAGAGCTGCAACTATACTCACAGATTTTCCCACTCTCTGTGGCATGACAAAGAAAGACAGAAAGACGAGTGTAAAAGTGTGCAATGCAAAACTGAGTCGAGGTTTAAGCCTTGCGGGACTCACGGTTTCATGTTGAAGAGGTCTTTGATGGCCTCTGGTGTGGTGGCTCCTACAGGTTTGGCCTTCTCTCCATCACACTTGGCTTCAGTCCACGTCATCTGAACGGTCGTGCCGGGGGTCTCGGCGTCTGCGCTGGGGGACTGAGGAGTGGCCGGGGTGGGCGGGTTGGTGCTCTTGTCATGAATGAGCTGTTCCTGTTGGGACGGGGACACAGGGACAGACTGAGAGGGCAGGACCGGCACATACGCACATATGGAGAATGTCAGGGCAAAAGAGAAGGAAAACATACAACTGTTAATGCTCAGAGATGAAAAGATTTTAAATAAATCAAAACATATTCAATCGAAAATAAAACAATCAAATAATTAAAATAAGTATTACAATACAATGACAATGAAAATGACTTTGCTTTATAATTAATGATAATAATAAATAATTATTAAATAAAGTAAAATAATAAATAGCACAAAAATTAAATTAAATAAGTACAATAAAAATGAAATTATTATGATAACAATGAAAATGACTATGATTTATAACTAATGATAATAATAAATAATAAATAATAATTAAATTAAATAATCAGATAATTTAAAAAAAGTTATTTATTTACTGATTACTTCCATTTTAATTATACTTAATTGTTTTGGTTTGGTTTCTAGAATGAAATTAAAATACAAGTTAAAAATAAAATTCCGATAATTAATTTATTACGGTTGCTAATTGTTTTAATTATAATTATAATAATGATTTAATTTTCTTAAAAAAAAGAAAAGAATAATAATTAAAAACAATGAATTACGCCATATTAAATAATTAATATGGCTTTTCTAATAAATAAAACATTTACAATAAAATAACTTTAGAGAGAGAGAGAGAGAGATGGATTCTGCCGTGTCCATTACTCTGAACTGCAGAGATATCAGACAAATCAGTCAAGTTCAGATCACAACTGTTCAACACAAGAGATGTGTCTGCTATTGCCATGTAAGATGAAACCTGTAAAGTCCCTCATTAACTCAGATGTCTGCTGATTACAAGCACAGAATGAGATGAGCATTGACTCCTCATGCTGTACCTCCTCCTCTGGTTTCTCCTCTTTGCTGCTGGCCGCCGGTTCCTCAGTCACACTGAGCTGGGTCGTGACCGCGGCCGGGTTCTTACGGCGGATCGACCCACGAGAGCTGTCAGTGATGCTCTGGATCTGAAAGACCAGCAGTGATGTCACGGGTTCAACGTGCAGCCTTCATTAAACATATCAACAACTGCATTCCTATACTGCAAAGTAATATTATTATGTAAATGAGATGTTCCCCTCATCTGCATAAAGTACAGAGAAATACTTAAGTTAAAGTATTTTTACTGTTTAAAATTAAAAGCATCCAGCAAAAAATAAAAATAAAAAAAAATACTCAAAACATTTCCATATTGAAAAGTAATTTTCTTAACTTCTGAAATTAACAGATGACATTAAAAAACTTTTGTCATTAAATTAACTTTGATGCACAAACTTTGCAAAGCAACATGTTTAATCATAATGTCCTCATTGTTCTGACTATAAAGGCTTTATAAATCCATTGGCAGCAGCTCAAACTGTACAGCATTGCAATTCATTATAAATAATAAGAATTAATAACATAATTAATAAAAAATACAAATATAAGTTAATTAAAAATAAAAACAATCAAAAAAATAAAACAAATCAAATATGTTGTGTACCTGTATGTCATGTGACCATTAACCGTCATCATAAAACCGTAAACATGAGAATGTGTTGTTAAACTATTAAAATATTAGCTTAAAAATACTTCAAGTAAATAATTTAGGTCAAAAATTGACAAGAAAATGTTTAGGAATCCTTGGTCTAAATGAAATTGTACATATAATAAAGTATGGTTTGCTGTTAGAAGTGATCCCGAGTGAAAGTGTTGAGGCCGGACGTCTACCTCCCGCTCCCGCTCAGTCTTGGTGAGGTTGATCTGCTTCAGGATCTGAGATCGCTGCTCCATCACCAGGGTTTTCTCATACGTGTACGCTGAGATATCACTGTCATGCTGAGGAGAGAGATGCAATAATAGAGTTACTCATAAAACTGTGCAGAAGGAAAACATATCTACAGTTCATAAAGGAATAGCTGACCTGAATATAAGCACTTTTTCATCTTCTGCCAACTACTCCAAAACAATGTCAAAGAAAATTGCGACTTTTTATCTCGCAATTCTGACTTTTTTCTCGCAATTGTGAGTTTATATCTCGCAATTCTGACTTTTTTCTTGCAATTGTGAGTTTATATCTCGCAATTCATACTTTTTTCTCACAATTGAGTTTATATCTCGCAATTCTGACTTTTTTCTCGCAATTGCAAGTTTATATCTCGCAATTCCTACTTTTTTCTCGCAATTGTGAGTTAATATCTCGCAATTCTGACTTTTTTCTCACAATTGAGTTTATATCTCGCAATTCTGACTTTTTTCTCGCAATTGCAAGTTTATATCTCGCAATTCGTACTTTTTTCTCGCAATTGTGACTTAATATCTCGCAATTCTGACTTTTTTCTTGCAATTGTGAGTTTATATCTCGCAATTCTGACTTTTTTCTCACAATTGAGTTTATATCTCGCAATTCCGACTTTTTTCTAGCAATTGTGAGTTTATCTCTCACAATTCATACTTTTTTCTCATAATTGAGTTTATATCTCGCAATTCTGACTTTTTTCGCGCAATTGCGAGTTTATATCTCGCAATTGCGAGTTTATATCACGCAATTCTGACATTTTTCTTGCAATTGTAAGTTTATATCTCGCAATTCTGACTTTTTTCGCGCAATTGCGAGTTTATATCTCGCAATTCTGACTTTTTTCTCACAATTGCAAGTTTATATCTCGCAATTCGTACTTTTTTCTCGCAATTGTGACTTAATATCTCGCAATTCTGACATTTTTCTTGCAATTGTGACTTAATATCTCGGAATTCTGACTTTTTTCTCACAATTGAGTTTATATCTCGCAATTCATACTTTTTTCTCACAATTGCAAGTTTATATCTCGCAATTCTGACTTTATACCAAGCAATTTTGAGAAAGAGTCAGAACTGTGAGATAAAAGTTGTAATTACCTTTATTCATTTTTATTTAGTGGCGGAAACATGCTTCCATACACGTCTTCTTACCGAATAAAAAAGTAATTCGCCACATTTTTTATGCTCATTTTAAGAATTTAAGCACATCTTGGTCTCTATCTAGTGATTTTTATGCGATATCGCAGAATGCTATTGATTACCATCTCCACCACTTCCACCGCGGCGTCGATGCGCAGGTGATACAGGAAGGTTGTCAGATCTTTCTTCATCTGGATGCTGTTGTCGTCCATCTGGGCTACAGTGAAGATGCGCATCTTGCACTTCCTCCAAACCTACAGAACATCATCCACAGATGTCAACAACGGTCACCATGTGAGCTGCAAACAACCGCTGTATGATATATGATCATCCAAGGCTGTACCTTGTGCTGGCGGAGGAGGAAGGGTAGCAGCATTAGCATGCCTCCATCATGAACGATCCACCACACGTCGATGTGACCCTCAGTGAAGCGCTCTCCGTTCGATGGGAAGGCCGAGATGTTCTTGGGCACCAGCAGGGCTTTACTGGCAGCGGTGGTTTCTCTTACCAGCTCTGTAATGAAGACACTTTTATATTTATTATTGACACTTGGGCATATATTGTTTTTTTAATGATTTGAGTCTTTTGTTTTTAGGTGTTTCAGTCATTTGAAGCTGTTTTTGCTCCGATGTCAGACTTCTTCATTTGTTATGCATAATCTGAGCGTTCGTTTTTATGTCTGGGAAGTTCCAAATACAAACAGAAAATTAAGCACTTATTATTAAAAAAATATTGAATATTATGTAGTACAATATATTTAATGAAATGTATGAAATTGTATTTAATTCAAATGGATATGCAGACTAATTTTATAATAATAAATAAATGAATAACAATTAAAATAATAAATGTTCTTAAAAATAAAATATAGCATATGTAAATATAATACAATGTAAATAAATATGATACAATAAATATATATATATTTTATTTATATTTAATTTTCTGGCTGAATCTTTAGTAAAATTGTCAACACCTGAAATAAATCAGCTGATAATGAACCAGTTCTTCTAACACTTGTATTCAGCAGCACACTATTCCTGTAACTATTTTAGGATCTTTTCCAAATGAAAGCGTCACTCGTCTGTGGTGTCAGACGTGAAGCTGCACCTGCTCTGTCTGCTCTCTCAGTTCAGTTGCAATAACACTGAACAGACTCGCACTTACACATATGATGTAATGAGTTTACCACAGCTGCCACAGCGCAAACCAGTGAGCTAAAGCCTTATACACTGATTCAAGATGAGTACATTCAATCTCACAAAGCCAGAAAAATGTATGATTTATCTGTCAACTTTGTCTCAGATGTGTTTCCTTAAATAGTTTAGGATGAATACAAATAGACACAAATGAGTCAATAGCTGTCATACAGTAACATGATTTGATGATACATTTTTGAGTTCATATTCAGATCTCTGACTTTTGATTCCAGACTTTGTTATCTTGGCAAATCTGAGCACAGATTGAGAAGAACTCCAGTCTTTACTGATTACTGGACTCTTTTTATAAGGAGAAACATCTCTGTTTCCAAAGTCGCCATTTACTATCCTTTTAATTGTATTGATGTTTTAGGGTGTGTTCACACTTGTAGTTCCGGTTCGCTTTAATAGTTCCAAAAAAACAAACAACAAAAAAACATTTAATTCTGTTCTGCTTAGCGTTCACATGGGCATTTAACACCGAACCTAAAGGCATAGGGATACGTTCACAACCTGATTGGTCGGCTTTTATGACGTATATTTCGAACTGAACATCTAAAACAATGCTGTGTTCTGGGCTAAATGCGCTCGCTGTATGTGCGTAGATACATATGATGGTATTCTGACCAGCTGAGAACTCGTGAAGAGCTTATAAATGTGTAAAGGAGTCAAAACAGCGTCAGGAATCCTCCGTCACACACACACACACACACACACACACAGATCTGCAGTGAGGAGACGCGGTTCTGATGCTTTTACTGAACTGTGATGGGAAACATCGCCACTATGATGAGAAAAAACAGCTATATTTCAGCATTCTGTCCTTTATAGGGTCGCATCTAGTGACATCATGTCCTGTTTTTGGTTCGTTTACATGTCTTTGGTCCGTGTTGTGATCATATATCATTTGAACCGCACCAGAGTGTTTGGAAGCGGAGCGAGACTCATCTTTTTACAGGGTTCCTACAGGTTTCTTAAATTCAAGTCTTTTTAAGACCATTTATATAAAAAAATTAATACCTATTTCACGTCCCTACCAGCTAAGAAAAACAAAATCCTTGAACTTGTGTTCATTTATTTTTCAAATGTGGAATGGGTAAAAGATGATAAGCCAAGCAGGTGTGAAAAATAAAAACATTTCAGTAGGCCACAAGAAAGTTTGCCGAAGAATGTTAAGTTTTTTTTTTTTAACATTAGCTAGCTACTTATTCCATGCTGGGAATATGGGGAGCTGAGAGACCCCTGAACAATAAACATCGAAAATCATAATAATCGTGGTTGACAAATGAAACTTTTGAGGAGAAATACAATACAGAGAAGTTACATACAGCACAATTTTTAAGACCCAGACATCAAAATTCAAGACTTTTTAAAGTATTTTTAAGGTATTATTTCCAAATTAATTAATTCAATGATTTTAAGGCTTTTTAAGACCCCGCGGGAACCCTGTTTTCAGCTTGTTTAGTGCACACCAGGGTTCAGATGGCAGCGTTCACACTTTATTCAACTGAACCGCACTAACAGAGGGTTTGTTTTAATCCAACCAAACATGCCGAGTGTGAACACACCCTAAGATAACGATTGAGCAATCAAAGAGATGTCATTTGTGATTCTTCCTTGTAATAGGAAGAAACGGTGCTTAATTGTATTGTATAAACATATCATATTTAATTTAAGTAACTATAATTAATTTTATTGTGCGAGCCAGCCTCGGATAAGCGGAAGAAGTAGATGATGATGATGATGATGATAATTGTATTGCATTTAAATGTTTTTAGATTTAATTCACAGGAAATGCTGCTTCTGCCCCTCACCAATGAAGTTCCTCCAGCTCTGGTGATCCTCGGCCTGTTTCCAGTTGCGTGGCCAGCTGGCCAGAACAGTGTTGTGTTGAAGACCACCCAACCCTCCGGCCTGGACCAAGTGTGATGTGGCGTCCCTCTTGTTGGAGGAGATAACAACCTGACAGAAACCCTTCACCTTCTCCGTCTCCATCAGCTTCCTCAGAGACTGTGAGATGACAAAAAGAACATTAACCCTGATTCTAACATGCCTATGGTGTCCAAACATGCCGTCCGGGTTGGTGCCCGAGTAAAGGTGTGTGTGTGCTTGTCTGTCGGTCACCTGTTCGACCTGCTGGCCCTGAGGAAGGTTGTCCAGGTATGTTCCCTCCAGCGCTGCGCCCACGATGGTCAGACCCTTCCCAGCCTTCAGCTGACTGGTCAGAGACAGCAGACGAGGCTGATCCACATGCAGCTCAGAGTCCATGCTGACCAGGACTAATATCTGAGGTCTGTGGAGATCGAGACAGAGTTTACTCAGACGCCATCACTGATCAACAATAACTAGAACAGTTATTGAATGATGGTCAAAACTTAAAAAAAGATCAATTGTGTGCAATAACTCCAAAAAAAATTGATAAAATAATAACTGTACTTAAAATTTAGCATATATAATGTGTGTATATATACACTACCGTTCAAAAGTTTGGGGTCAGTGAGAATTTTATTTTTATTTTTTGGAGGAAAGAAAACAATACTTTTATTTATCAAGGACAGTAAAGACATTTATAATGTTACAAAAGATTCTATTTCAAACAAATGCTGTTCTTTTGAACTTCCTATTCATCAAAGAATCCTAAAAAACAAACAAAAAAACTGTACAACTGACAGACCAACAACTGTTTCAACATTGATAATAATAATAAATGTTTCTTGAGCATCAAATCCTCATATTATACTGATTTGTGAAGGATCATTTGACACTGAAGACACTGACACTGGTGATGCTGAAAATTCAGCTTTGATCACAGGAATAAATTACACTTTACTATATATTCACACAGAAAACAGCTGATTTACACTGGAATAATATTTAATACTATAACTGATTTTTGTTGTATTTTTAATCAAATAAGCGCAGCCATGGTTAGCAGAAGAGAATTCTTTTAAAAGTATTTAAAATCGTACCGACCCCAAACTTTTGAACGGTAGCGTATATTTAACTATTTAAATTCAATTATTTAACTATTTATATTTATAAATATATGTATACGGACATATAAAGAATAATATCATTAAAATAATAACTGTACATAAAGATAGAATGCAACATGTAAATTATAATAATGTATTTAAATATGTTTAAATATACTTATTTTAATATAGAAAAATATAATACAATTTATATTTATAAATATATGTTTATTGTTAGAATAACTGAATAACATAATTATATAACTATAAATCTATCAATCTAAATATATAATTATATTACTTATAATGTAATAGATATATTAGTTATAAATTAAAATATAATTTAAAATAAAATTATCTATATATAATCAAAAATACAGAAAAAACTGTAATATTGTGAAATATTATAACAATTTAAAATAATGGTTTGCTATTTGAACATACTTTAAAATATAATTTATTCCTGTCACACACACACACACTTAAAATAAAGTAATATATGAATCTAAATATGAATAAATATACACATAATATATAAATGAAAAATATATGCCTAAATATATAAATAGGAATAAATATATGTAAATATAAATCTATTAATACAAATATAAAAATATTTATGCACCCACCTCCAGTTCTTGGTGTGTGGCGGTCCCTCTTCCAACCTCATGAGGGCGAAGCGAGCCGCACTGAGAGACAGACCTCTGATTCCATCACCCCATTCCTTTTCCGCCCTGTAAACACACACACATACACACACACACACAAATCTTACAGTATATTGTACATATTTACACTGTGTGTAGCATACTTGTTTTTGACCTCGTACATTTGGCAACATGTGCATTGTACAACAGAGCACCCTGCAATTGGGTACTGTATCCCACAATGCAATCCACTCAATGTAACCTTGCATTTTTATTAACTTTTTGACTGCAAAAATGTCAAATTTCTATAAATGTCACTACGACATATGCATACTACTATTTAAAATGTGCATTGTTCTGTTTTTAAGTGTACAGTGCAGTGTGCAGTAAGTCTTCCATTGCGAGGAATAGCCTCAGACTCCATAATCCTGACGCCAATTTGCCCCTCCTCTTTAATTTCCGGCGACAGACTCGGGTCACTGTTCGGCTTGACTCTAGAAGTGTTTCCAAAGGAAAGGCACCAAACTAATCGAATCCCGGAGCAGATTTCAGCTGTTCTCGGCCCGGGGCGGATTATGAGGGATCTAAAAATCCTGACAGGTCAAACCCCTAAACCTCAATTCTAATCCGGGTCACGATCCACTTACCCTCGGAACTCGATATACTTGTAGATACAGCTGGCGATCACCATGGCAACGATGGCGTAGTACCAAGAACAGATGAACATGAGCGAGAGACAAAGACTCATGCCGAGGAAGGAAAGAGTCCTGTCGGAGAACAGGAAGGCAAATGTTAGTGCACAAACACAAGTAAAGCCACAGTAAACGGAAAGACGTGGCGGTCTGGAGCTCACCAGTGGTAGAACTTGAATCGTGGTCTCCAGTTGGGCGTTCTGAGGAGAGTTTGAACAGCGCAGGCCAGATTCACAAACATGTAGCACATGAGGAAGAACCTGCAGAAACAGCACGAGGAAAACCACCATGATCATGTCAGAAAACACAAACCGATCAAGTACAGTGGTGTCAAAAAGTGTTCAAATGTCTGAACGTGATTGTTTTAGACATGAGAATATTGAACTAAATATCATTTATTAAAAAAAAAGTCCAGACTTTTCAAGCAAAAAACTAAAAAGGGACAAAAATAAGTTTAAAATAGTTGAAACAAAGACAGTCAGCATTGTTTGTTTGTGTTTAGTGGATCATATTGATATTTATTTTTCACAATAACTAAACCCTAAACTATTCAAATAAGTTTTTGTTAACGTTATATGAAATAAAAGCTGAAATATTGTTATTTTCGTATTATTTTTATACTACTATTATAGTATTTATTAACATTTTCAATTAACTTTTATATTTTTCATTTTAATTTTAGTTTGTTTCAGTAATTTTGTTAAGCGCCTCGGTCACTTTTTATTATTATTATTACTATTTATGCTATTTAGCTTTAATTAGTTGTTATTCCAGTTTTAGTCATTTTAGTTATTTATTAACTTATTAGTTATTTCAGTTGATAAAAACGAATTTTGGTTACACTAAATTTTAATGTGTCATTTGTTTTTACATTTTAATATTTAATGATAATATTTGAAATATTTAAAATATGAAATATTTAATTTGATATTCAGAAATGTTAAATATGACTCAAGTGTGCAAACAGTTCCTGGTTCGGCTGTATATTTCAGTGCATGTTTGTTCGTGAGCGTGACGAGCCTCTTACATGGAGAGGATCGGAGCGACGTTATCCAGGGAAGCGATGAGAATCCCACTCTCACAGATACACGCGGTCAGGAGCAGTGCCCAGGTGGGCTCCCCGTTTGCTTTTCCGTGGCCGAACACCTGCAACACACACGCATGCACATGAGCAGATAAACACAAGGCTCTCAATGTGACTCTCAGTGTGTCTCCTCACCCTGAGGAACGGCACGATGCCGTCCCGTGCGATGGCCTGTAGGAGACGAGGAGCGCCCGTCAGGCTCTGGAGACCCGCAC
Source organism: Rhinichthys klamathensis goyatoka (assembly GCF_029890125.1). Classification (NCBI taxonomy): domain Eukaryota; kingdom Metazoa; phylum Chordata; class Actinopteri; order Cypriniformes; family Leuciscidae; genus Rhinichthys; species Rhinichthys klamathensis. The sequence continues at coordinate 4,612,110 of NW_026606822.1, forward strand.
CACAGGTGGAGAAGAAGGAGCCGATGACGATGACCCAGGGCGAAGGCCACGCCAGTGTCCCGATCACCAGATTACCCCTGACGGCCTCACCAAACCTGAGATACATCAACAGTTGACATGTTACAAAAGATTGTATTTCAAATAAATGCTGCTCATTTGAACATTCTGTTCATCAAAGAATCCATAAAAAAATGGATCAGCGTTTCCACGACAATCATAAATGTTTCTTGAGCAGCAAATCATCATATTAGCACGATTTCTGAAGGATCATGTGACACTGAAGACTGATGGTGAAAATTCAGCTTTGATCACAGAAATAAGCTGGTCACCGTGATTTTGCCAAGTAAGACATGTTCCTGGATCAACATTCCTGTCCCAAAATGTAGTCCTAACCCAATCCCTACCCCTAAACCTAACCCTACCCATAACTTTTCCCTAAAATCAGAGGGTAATGAAAGGTGAATAGCACTGATGTGTAAGTACTTCACCCTGGTTCTAAGCCTAAACTTGACATACACTGTAAACTTGTCCCTCAAATCTGATTGGTTGATTGGAAAGTTGATCCAGGAACATGTGGTACTTGGTGAAATCACGTTCACCATAATAACATAGAAAGCATTTTAAATCAAAATAATATTTCACAATATTACAGATTTTCCTGTATTTTTTATCAAATAAATGCAGCCGCCTTTTAAGAGCATTACAAAACCCTGTATCTTCTCATGCACTAAATCACATGACATATTTATAAGTTAAGCAGAGTGTGAATAACATACTTATCCCTCAGCACCGATCCCTCGATGCAGGCGCCGAACAGCACCACGCTGGACATGTCTGTGTACTGCGGTTAAAGAACATCAGCTGAAGATTTGTTTTTTTGGAAAAATATGAACTCTTATCAGCTTGTTTTGTGTGTTTATAAACACATCATGGCCATATTCCAGGAGGACAATACCAAGATGCATCAGGCTCAGATTGTGAAAGAATGGTTGGGAGGAGCATGAAGAATCATTTTTACACATGAATTGGGACGGACTTTAAATTCAATGAAAGTCTTTGGGATGTGCTGGAGGAGACTTTAGAGTGCTGGACTCTTGCATTCTCAATACAAGACCTTGACCAAAAACTGATGCACCTCTTGATGGAAATAACATCAAAACATTTATTTCCATCAAGAGGTGCATAAATATTTGATGAACTTTGACATTGTCATCCTGGAATATGGCCATGATGTGTCTTCCTACATGGTTGTTTAAGAAATGAAAAGCTACACACTCCATCAATTATGGTTAGAAGAACCGTTGCCAATCATATAACATGCTAGAAACATAATAATCCCTGCAATAATGATCCAATCATAGACTCTTAAAGTCCCTCTGTGGTGAAAATCAAGCTTTTAATGTTGTTTATATGTCTATGTGGTGTTTTAAATATTTTTTAAGACAAATCATGTGTAAAGTCGACAGCATTGCTGAGTATTTTCTCCTTAAAACTGCAGTGAATCAAAGACAGTCTCAAAAACACAGTTTGAAATCGCTGGTTTTTCCAACGTCACAAACTATCTTGTAACCAATCAGATCAACGATGTGTGTGATCGTCAACCAGTGGATCTCTGAGCTGAGCGAGTGAGTGGAGGCGGGGCTCATTTGCATATTCATAGAACCGCGTATACTAAATGAAGCAAGGGTGTAGAGTTACAGTTAAAGCTATTTTAAGGCATGAAGACATTTTTTTCGAGGAAAAAACTTTTAAATATGTAATTTTGGTGATAAAAGATGAGTTTTAAGGGATGAGCACTTTAAAGCATTTGCCTATTTAAATCCAAACAGCGACTTTTTTTGGGGCCGGACAGTGTATCATAAACGGTTCTGCAGGAAGATGTGATATCAGATTGTGTCCACCAGGTGGAGCGCTGTATATGTGTGTGTGTTCATGTATGAGAAGATACAGATGATGGAGGTGGTGGTGATGGCCAGGATGGTGCCGATGGGAATGGACTTCTGGGCATCCTGCAAATCACCAGATCGGTTTGATCCAGCCATGATACCTGTTCAAAACAAGGCAGATCATACAGTGCAATGTTCTGATTACTATATACAGTAATTCCCCATACTTCCATTTTTTGTTATTTTGATGATTTGACTTGTATTATAAAATGTAGCAAATACAAACTTTGACTTTTCGTATTACAGTAACACTTTACAATAAGGCACAATTATTAGTTAACATTAGTTTATGCGTTAAGAAACAATGAGCAACACATTTGTTACAGTATTTATTAATCTTTGTTAATGTTAGTTAAAGGGTTAGTTCACCCAAAAATGAAAATTATGTCATTAATGACTCTCCCTCATGTCGTTCCAAGCCCGTAAGACCTCCGTTCATCTTCGGAACACAGTTTAAGATATTTTAGATTTAGTCCGAGAGCTTTCTGTCCCTCCATTGTAAATGTATGTACGGTATACTGTCCTTGTCCAGAAAGGAAATAAAGACATCATCAAAGTAGTCCATGTGACATCAGTGGGTTAGTTAGAATGTTTTGAAGCATCGAAAATACATTTTGGTCCAAAAATAACAAAAACTACGGCTTTATTCAGCATTGTATTGTCTTCCGGTTCTGTTGTGGATCCGCGTTCAGTGCCGCTGCTGACGTGTGTCTGGTGTGTGTGTGTGTGTGTGTGTGTGTGTGTGTGTGTGTGTGTGTATTCCGGTTCTGTTGTGGATCCGCGTTCAGTGCCGCTGCTGACGTAAGACGCTGCTGACGTGTGTCTGGTGTGTGTGTGTGTGTGTGTGTGTGTGTGTATTCCGGTTCTGTTGTGGATCCGCGTTCAGTGCCGCTGCTGACGTAAGACGCTGCTGACGTGTGTCTGGTGTGTGTGTGTGTTTGTGTGTGTGTGTGTTCCGGTTCTGTTGTGGATCCGCGTTCAGTGCGGCTGCTGACGTGTGTCTGGTGTGTGTGTGTGTGTGTGTGTGTGTGTGTGTGTGTGTGTGTGTGTGTGTGTGTGTCTGGTGCGCCCGAGCTTCGTTTACAGTCTGAGGGAGACGCACGCTGGAAACAAAACAATCTTCGCAAACATGTCTAAGGATTTCCACACAGAGGAAGACTTGCATTTTTTTGCCCAGACATATTTATTTGAACCCGAATACACGGACGCACCAGACACACGTCAGCAGCGTCTTACGTCAGCGGCGGCACTGAACGCGGATCCACAACAGAACCAGAACACACACACACACACACACACACACACCAGACACACGTCAGCAGCGTCTTACGTCAGCAGCGGCACTGAACGCGGATCCACAACAGAACCAGAATACACACACACACACACACACACCAGACACACGTCAGCGGCGGCACTGAACGCGGATCCACAACAGAACCAGAACACACACACACACACACACACACACCAGACACACGTCAGCAGCGTCTTACGTCAGCGGCGGCACTGAACGCGGATCCACAACAGAACCAGAACACACACACACACACACACACCAGACACACGTCAGCAGCGTCTTACGTCAGCAGCGGCACTGAACGCGGATCCACAACAGAACCAGAACACACACACACACACACACACACACACACCAGACACACGTCAGCAGCGTCTTACGTCAGCGGCGGCACTGAACGCGGATCCACAACAGAACCGGAATACACACACACACACACACACACACACACACACACACACACACACACACACACACACACACACACACCAGACACACGTCAGCAGCGTCTTACGTCAGCGGCGGCACTGAACGCGGATCCACAACAGAACCAGAATACACACACACACACACACACACACGTCAGCGGCGGCACTGAACGCGGATCCACAACAGAACCAGAACACACACACACACACACACACACACACACACACACCAGACACACGTCAGCAGCGGCACTGAACGCGGATCCACAACAGAACCGGAATACACACACACACACACACACACACACACACACACACACACACCAGACACACGTCAGCAGCGTCTTACGTCAGCGGCGGCACTGAACGCGGATCCACAACAGAACCAGAATACACACACACACACACACACACACACACACACACACACACACACCAGACACACGTCAGCAGCGTCTTACGTCAGCGGCGGCACTGAACGCGGATCCACAACAGAACCGGAAGACAATACAATGCTGAATAAAGTCGTAGTTTTTGTTATTTTTGGACCAAAATGTATTTTCGATGCTTCAAAACACTCTAACTAACCCACTGATGTCACATGGACTACTTTGATGATGTCTTTATTTCCTTTCTGGACAAGGACAGTATACCGTACATACATTTACAATGGAGGGACAGAAAGCTCTCGGACTAAATCTAAAATATCTTAAACTGTGTTCCGAAGATGAACGGAGGTCTTACGGGCTTGGAACGACATGAGGGAGAGTCATTAATGACATAATTTCCATTTTTGGGTGAACTAACCCTTTAATAAAAATACGACTGTTCATTGTCAAGTTAGCACAGGTCCATTAAATAATATTAACAGATACAACTTTAGATTTTAATAATGTATTAGTAAATGTTGAAATTAATATAAATTAAGATTAATAAATGCTTCAGAAGTGTCTTTCGTTCATGTTACCTCATGCAGTTAACTAATGTTAACCATGTGAACCTTATTGGAAAGTTTGCCGGACATTCTTGTAAATTCTGATCTTCAAGGTTAATTTTCATAATCATAACTGACGGATGAGATCAGGCTGTGGAGAGAAGACTAACCTGTCACGGAGGGGAAGTAGATGCCCACCAGCATGGTGAAGAAGGAGGTGACGTCGGCAAGCACGTAGCGGTTAGTGTTGGTCGGGATGGAGTCGGGTTCCACCGCAGCCGTTATTCCCACCTTCTCAATGAACTGAGCCTTTTCCATATAATTCCCAAAGAGGTTATCTGGAGGACAAAAAGGAGAAAGCAAAACAAAGAGAGAGAATATGAGATATGTTTTTTTCATCATTAGTATTAGGGGCTTGTTCAAATCACTAACCCTGAATATGATGGTTAGCATACACACAGTTAATTAAGTTTGTAGTTAAAAAATAAAGACATTTGATTTTAATATCCTTCACTTTCTCCAGACTCCAGGACAAAAGCTCATAGATAAAAGTAACTATCTTCTGTAGGAACACTAGCGTTCAAAAGCTTGTGGACGGTAAGAGATTTGAATGTTTTTGAAAGAAGTCTCTTCTGCTCACCAAGGCTGCATTTTTTTGATCAAAAATACAGTAAAGAATATGTAAAATATTATTACAATTTAAAATAACTGTTTTCTATGTGAATATATTTGAAATGTAATTTATTCCTGTGATCAACGCTCAATCAGCATCATTACTCCAGTCTTCAGTGTCACATGATCCTTCAGAAATCACTCTAATTTGATGATTTGCTGCTCAAGAAACATCTATGATTATTATCAATGTTGAAAACTGTTGAGCTGTCATGTTTTTGTGGAAACTGTGATTCATGTTGTTTCAGAATTCTTTGATGTATAGAAAGTAAAAAAAAAAAAATATATATATATATATATAAATAAATATAATGTATTATATATAAGTTGATTCTGTGCTAATTTGATCTAATATTTGATGTTTTTTAAAATGTTGTAGATTGCAAATGAGAATTGCTAAAATTATGAAGTATATTTTGAGACAAAGGTCTTCTTAATGATTTTCAGTTTTGTTCAAGGTAAATAAAGAAACAGTTTTTCAATAACAGAAGAATATATACAAGTATGGTATTTGGGGTAAAATATGGTATTAATCGTATATAATAAAATATAATTTATGGTCACTACTGTAAATCTATATCAAATTATTATGGAATCTCCTTCAATGCTTTCAGAATCTTTACTTTTTAAAATATATTTTTATATAAACATATTTTAATGACAGTATATTGAACTAAATTCATTATTTTATTTATCAGAATAAACAGAAAGAAGTACAAACTTTGCTAAAGTGATTGTTTTGAACAAGTGTTAACTTAGACATTCTTAAAAACCTTTTTTTTAGCTAAAGTATGTGTATCAATACTGTGTGCCTTTCTTTGTGCACGGTTATGATGATATGAGTGTGTTGTGATGATGTCATTTTGTGTCTGTATTTACCGCGTAGGGTGCCACTCATAACTCCTGGGATGCCCTGTATTTCCGTGATGTTGTTCCCGCTGAAATAGCTGTCGCATGTTGCGTTCAAGAACTCGGAGTCGCAGAAGAGCCGCCAGAGTTGGGTGGTGACCGTGACGTTTTCTCTCTCGATGACCTTCGCACACACATCGAAACCTTTCCAAACCAGAGTCCGGTTCCCCAGCACACACACTCTGTGGAAATCAATTACATATTCCAATCTTAAAAAAAAAAAAAAAAAACTTTTCACACAGAAATTGCTTGTAAATTTAACTTAAAATTTAAAAGAAAGGCACGTCACACATCGAGGTAAACGTGAAATTCTGAAGTAGAAATACTGAAATAGCATATTTTTGTAAAACTTACTCCAATAATTTATAAGTTTGAATTTTTTTTTCAGTGCACCAGGGTTATTATTGTTAACTAAAACTATTAAAAACATTTCTTTTAAAAAACTAAAATATAAATATTAGTTGAAAAACTTAAACTAAAAATTAATTTTTTTTGCCTGGGCAATAAACTAACAGTTGAAACACTAAAATTCTTAACTGAAAATTAATAAAAACTAAAACTAAATGAGACCTAAATATTCATTTTTTTTAAACTGATCAAATGACAGTCACATTTAATAAAGATTAATCTGAAATTAACATGAAAACTAAAAACGCTAATTCCAAATATGAATAAAACTATAATACAACTAAAATAACACTGCTGTTTCTGGCATAAGTTTGGCCCTGATATGATTGTAATATTCATGAGGCACATACGGGAAGATGGGTGGCTCGAAGGCGGTCTTGATCACTCCAGCGTAGACGGCGAGGATGGAACAGATGACACAGGCGAGGAAGACGAGCGCCAGCTTGTTCACGTACTTCACTCCTACAAACACCACGAGGGCCATGAAGCTCAGCACGAGTGTGCCGTAAACACGCATGTTGTTCAGCATGGCGGCCTCGGCCTCGGCTCCCTCCAGACCCTCCATCTTAAAAATGGCCCCTTGTGGAACAATGTACACCTGAGATAGGAGGTGCAAAGAGAAATGCATAAATGCTAATCAAAAAGAAGAAGATACTTGGGACTGCCAGTCAATGTTTCCTCACTTTATGGACTTAATCTTACATTTTCTTAATCTTACGTTTATGGATGACCTGCTGTCCTCATTATTTCATTAAACTGCCTCTCTCAGAATAAATTACCCCAAGAAAAGGGTCTTTCTTCATCATTTTCTAAGTGATAAACAGGTGTTTTACTAGGGACTTTAGCCTAAAGCACCAAAAAATGAAATGTCATGTATTTTTCAGCTAATAACTGAGCATTGTTCATGGTCAGAAACAATGCTCAGGTAGGCCGTGTCATTTAAACGATGCCCAATTGGCACTAAGGGGACTAAAGTGTGCCAAGAAAACATCCCCCACACCATTACACCACCACCACCAGCCTGCACAGTGGTAACAAGGCATGATGGATCCATGTTCTCATTCTGTTTACGCCAAATTCTGCCTCTACCAAATGAATGTCTCAACAGAAATCGAGACTCATCAGACCAGGCAACATTTTTCCAGTCTTCAACTGTCCAATTTTGGTGAGCTCTTGCAAATTGTAGCCTCTTTTTCCTATTTGTAGTGGAGATGAGTGGTACCCGGTGGGGTCTTCTGCTGTTGTAGCCCATCCGCCTCAAGGTTGTGCGTGTTGTGGCTTCACAAATGCTTTGCTGCATACCTCGGTTGTAACGAGTGGTTATTTCAGTCAAAGTTGCTCTTCTATCAGCTTGAATCAGTCGGCCCATTCTCCTCTGACCTCTAGCATCAACAAGGCATTTTCGCCCAAAGGGATGCCGCATACTGGATGTTTTTCCCTTTTCACACCATTCTTTGTAAACACCATTCTTGACTGCCAGTCAATGTTTCCTCACTTTATGGACTTAATCTTACATTTTCTTAATCTTACGTTTATGGATGACCTGCTGTCCTCATCATTTCATTAAACTGCCTCTCTCAGAATAAATTACCCCCAAAAAAGGGTCTTTCTTCATCATTTTCTAAGTGATAAACGGGTGTTTTACAAGGGACTTTAGCCTAAAGCACCAAAAAATGAAATGTCATGTATTTTTCAGCTAATAACATCTGAACCATGCCATGCGCCTTATGCCATTATAAATAATTTCATGTATCGTTTTTCTTCTAGCCTTCCTAACGAGAACTGGTTCAGAGCATCTTCATTTCAGTCAACATAACAGTGGACAATGTTTGACATCTATCTTTCAAACAAAATCGATGATGAAGACTTAATAGCTTATTTTATAAGGCTAATGTTTACAACCGAAACTGAACAGTCAAATATAATACAGAAACAAGATTGGGGAAGGTTAAAGGTCAGAAAAGAGTGTACAAATGATAAAAACATCCCTCATCAAAAACGTTAAACAATATAAATCTAAAAAGATTCAAAGAATAGCAAACAGACAAAGAGGGACAAAAGAAAGAGAGATGAGAGTGATTCACAATGACACAGGCGGTAAAACAGACTAGCGTGAGTTCAGTTCTACAAGCGCTAATTGAACTAGTCAAGCATGGAATTAATACTGCAAATGGCCCGCCATTAGTCCTTATTAGAGGCCTGACCTAAATTATATTTAAAGCCGTAAACTTTTGGGTGCATATGCTCTGTTTCATGCCTCTAAGCACAGTTTATTTCATTGTTCATTAAACTATTTCATACTTTTACCCTTATAAGTAGGATAAAAATGAGTAATTATTGAGAATCTTTCGAAATCTCTCAAAAACATGCCCGGGTTATTATTCCCAAAAAAAAAAGAAAGATTTATATTTAATTGCATTTTGCTTACAGAAACAATTCGAGGGGGATGATTGTCATGACATAATATGATAATGCAAAAAAAAAGGCTTTATGGAAAAACATTTGTTCCAGGTTTTTCCAGGTCACCCAGACATAATTTTATAATATTTGCCCATTTTTTTGCCATTAAATAAATGCAGGGACGCAACTGGAAAACTGGAGTTTAAAAGCCTTTGTTTGTTAAAACAATACATTAATGATATTCATTATATTTAGAGTTTTAGAATACATATAAACAACAAAACAGTTAAACAAGAATATATATATTAAGCATAAATATATAAGTAAAATATAATTGTATAAATCGCTCTTTTTTGGGAGGTTGACATGATCTGGACAGATTCCCAATAATTACTCTTATAATATATATATATATATATATACACACATTTTTATGTTTCAGAATTATCTGTGATTCATATTACAAATAATTTTTTTTATCAGAGACTGTGTCCCTTGTGGATTCTCTTTACAGACTGCGTTATCTGCATGTAGGAAGTGACGGCACAGCAAATAAGCTTTGTTAAATTGATGAAATACACACACACACACACACACACAGATCTGATCAGCTAGTCTCTATGGTGACCTGTTCATTTTAATAATATCTGTCGGGTTATAGAATACAGTGTTATTCGGCTCGCTTCAGACAGACATCTATAAGTGTCCTTCTGAACCGTAGTCTGGATAAAACACTCTCTCGAATCAGCACGCCGTGGACCCGCGGATCTCAAGCATGGAGAAGATTTTCCACGGACAATGGGAGTTAAGCCTATGTTCCTCTGGAAGAAAGAATTAACCCAGAAGTGAGATAGACCCGAGCCCCCGACGAGTAATGCGAGAGAACATCCACGAGCAGCCGAGAACACGTGTGTTTAAACACGAGACCAGCGAGGCTCCGAGGACACGCTAGCGCTCATCAGCGGAGCAATTAAACGCAGAGTCTGCATAATTACTTAATTACTCGGGCGAAGAGGAGGGAGGGAAAGCAGGATGAGAAATAGAGAGATAAAACGAAAGAGTGATGAACAACAACAAATGAAATAAACTTTTTTTTAAAATTAAATCTGACTAAGATGTCTTCATCTGGTCTTTCGCTGCCAATGATATCCCACAATCCTGTGCGTGTATTTCATTGGTTGATTTAAAGTATAAAAGGCACTTATGATAAAATTGTGCCTCATGTCATTCCAAATCCATACGACTTTATTTCTCTCATGGAGTTAAAAAGGAGAAGTTTAGCAGAATGTCCAGGCTGCACAAAAGAATATAGTGAATGGTGGATGACGACCAGCTCCCAAAAAGCACCATAAAAGTAGTCCATACAACTTATGCTTTATATTAAAAGTCTTTTGAATGCTTTTTTACATTCAACTTACTTTAGTGTGTAATGTTGCTGTTTGCAACACAGCTATACGCAACTTTCACTTTGACGCTTCAAAAAGTTCATAAAGAGATCGTAAAACTAATCCATGTGAATTGAGCGGTTTAGTCCATTTTCTGTAGAGACTCGATCGCTTTATATGATGAACAGATTTAATTTAGGCTTTTATTCACATTTAAACATTCATCAACTCACACATCAGGAAACTCAAGCATGTTCACTTAATGTGCGGGAACCAATGAGGTTCATCCTTGTGTTACGCATCACGTTTGAGCTTCTGTAAGAACCAATGAGGTTTGTTCTCACGTGTCAAGCAGGTTCGGTTGAGCTTCTGTTTATGTTCGCTGGCCAATGTTTATTTGTGAATTAAAGCCTAAATTCAATCTGTTCATCATATAAAGCGATCGAGTCTCTTCAGAAAATTTGGACAAAACCGCTCAATTCATATGGATTAGTTTTACGATCTCTTTATGAACTTTTTGAAGCATCTAAATGGTAGTTGTGTAGGGACAGAAATCTCTCAGATTTCATAAAAAAAATCTTCATTTGTGATCTGAAGATGAACGAAAGTCTTATGGGTTTGGAATGACATGAGGGTGAGTAAATGATAACATCATTTTTCTCATTCATTTCTAGGTGAACTATCCCTTTAAATAATTCCTGCCTAATTCATACACAGAATAAAGGGGCGGGGCCTGGTTGAGTTAGTTATTAGTGTGTTGAAACTGGCGGTTATAGTAAGGGGCGGGACATTTCCCAAACACGCTTAAAGTGCTTGACCAATCACAACACACTGCTCCAGCCGACCAATCAGAGCACAGTGTGCTTTTCAGAAGGAGGGGCTTCATAGAGACAGGAACTAAACAGAGCGTTACTGACAGACTGGAAGAGAGGAGCTGCAACAGTGGCAAATAATGAACATTAAAGCATGAAAACCTGTTCTAGGAGAGCCCAAAAACAAGACTTTTTACATTTCTTTAACACACAGACTCATAAAACACACAGGTTGTTGATCTCACCAGCAGGATCTCGATGCAGCCCAGGATGTACATGGCTCCAGCGTAGGTGGTGCCCAAGTAGAAGCAGATTCCTACAGCTCCACCAAACTCAGGGCCCAGAGAACGAGAGATCATGTAGTAGGAGCCGCCAGCTGTTAAAAACAGATGCATGATCACAAACAAAAAACCCTCTTAGGAAACGATATTATAGGATATTAACAAAGCATTCTGGTGTTGACAGCTCTGAAAAATAGCTCAATACAACCAACAATTACAACTTCCTGTTTCTTGGGAAATATTAAGCATGCTTATCAAGAGGCTTTTAGCACTATAGGGATAATAGCAGCCTATCGCTGATGAACAACGGATGGGGAACCAAACCTGGCAATTTCACCTCACCTCTGCTCTCCTCCAATCAGGAGATGAGATCAAGGGGGTCATTAGGACAGGCCACGCTCATCGAATTATGAATACATAAATATAGCTTTGAGGATTTTGCTGTCTGGTCATTGCTCGGAGTTGTTGTTGCTACGGTGACCGCTTCCTGTTTCCAAGGCGACCCACATGCACATGTTAAGCTCGAGCAGGCTTCGCTTACCTGGCACTACGCCGTTTGTGGCGATGGCACTCATGGAGATAGCAGTGAGCATCGTCTAGAAATAAAACACACAGAAGGACAGAAAAGCACTGTTGATTAGTTGACATTAAAACAGATTAAAAAGAACAATAACGCCAGGATGCTACATAACAACAACACCAACAAGGATATGATTCTGATACAACAAAATGATGCAATGCTTCCTAATTTCTGAAATTTGGACACGATTCAGTGTGATGCGATCTGATTATTAATAGATTTTGAGATTGTGTAAAAAATGACAAGAAAAGCTTGAGTCGAGATAGTGTCCTCACCTGTAAAAACAAACAAACATTCTGATTCATGAGCAAATGATTCCTATGAACTGGATCATTCAAAAAGACTCACCGAAGTAAATAGTTTGACTCAGTTCGATGAATCCTTCAATGAATGTTAATCAACATCTCTGAACTGTAGTTTATTATTATGGAATAAGACAAAAAGATAGAATGACAGATAGGCCTAGATAAAGCGATAGACGGACGGACGGACGGACGGACAGATAGATAGATAGATAGATAGACAGACAGATAGACAGAGAGACAGACAGATAGATAGATAGATAGATAGATAGATAGATAGATAGATAGATAGATAGATAGATAGATAGACAGAAAGATAGATAGTTAGATGAAAGACAGACTATAGATAGATATATAGATAGACAGACAGACAGACAGACAGATAAACAGACAGACAGACAGACGGACAGACAGATAAACAGACAGACAGACAGACAGACAGACAGATAAACAGACAGACAGACAGACGGACAGACAGATAGATAGATGGACAGACAGATAGATAGATAGATAGACAGACAGACAAACAGACAGACTATAGATAGATATATAGATAGACAGACAGACAGACAGATAGATAGATATATAGATAGACAGACAGACAGATAGATAGATAGACAGGCAGACAGAGACAGACAGACAGATAGATAGATAGACAGATAGCTAGACAGACAGACAGATAGACAGACAGAAAGATAGTTAGATAGATAGATAGACAGACAGACAGACAGACAGAAAGATAGATAGTTAGATGATAGACAGACAAACAGACTATAGATAGATAGACAGACTATAGATAGATAGACAGACAGACAGACAGACAGACAGAAAGATAGATAGATAGATAGATATAGATAGTAAAACAGGAGTCTTCTGTGAAAAGGAGGAAGGTGTTTAGTATTGATGGATAGTTGTGTCAGATCACCCTGATTAAAGCAATTTAGTAGACCCGAAAGTAGCAGAATAAATCTGATCTCGTTTGAAACCTCTTCTGTCTCCCTTTACGCTGCACTGCAATTGTAAAACGTCCTGGAGATTAAAGCCGTCTTTAAATCAGCACCGAACTGTCTCCACAAATGCAAATGTGTCTATTTCGGAAGAAAAGGGTACGAGCTGATGCTGTCAGACTGAGAGGAAAACAGCAGGACCCTGATGCTTCTTTAGAAAGTTACACAGAACATACAGACAGAAACAAATGAGTGTTTGAATCGATAGAGAGAGAGAGAGAGAGAGAGAGAGAGAGAGAGAGAGAGAGAGAGAGAGAGAGAGAGAGAGAGAGAGAGAGATATTACATCAATTGCTAGGTGGAAGAATCGTTTTCAGATGAACCTGCTTTTTTTGTTCATCATTATTTGCCTGAAAATCCCATTGAACCATTTTAAAATCACTATTCGCACATGGTGTCTCGTGGCTGATTGTTTTATTGAAAATATGTGAACATACGGCACTGATCTGAGCTGCTCTCCACATTCATTCACCTTATGCACCAGAGAAAGTGGGCGAGTTATTGTAGAGTTAACAAAAGTTATCATGAGCATTGTAATGTTTATCATAAGCATTGTAAAGCAGATGTCTTAACAAATGTCGACCGGGAATTTTTTTACCAGCAGTTCATTCATACCTATGCAAGATCGCTGTGAAAATACAGACCGGAAGTCAAAAGACAACGAGCGCAGCCGCAGCGCTGAAAAGGGGCGGGGCTACATAAGGTCTATACTCTTACTGTCTACCAATAGAGGGAATGCATTAACGTCACTTCCCCGCCGGAACACGCCCCCCTCAGCGGGACTGAGTGGCAGAAGAGCTGCTGCGTGACTGGAGTTAATAGGGGAAACTGCGGAAACGAGAGTAAAACAAACGATGGTTGGACTCGATATACAGACTGATCTCATGAAATGGCGTATGTATGACACGCCAATTCGTATTTTCATTTTTGGCGTGCTATCAACACGCATAATCGCTTTTCAGCGTGTTTATCAACGCCTTTGACTTAACGTTATATTACTGTATTATGTATATATAAATATATGACCTACCCCAACCCCGTCCCTAAACCTACCCGTCACTGGGGTTAATACCATTTATGAGTCTTCTCCTACCATCCTAGGAAAAGAAATATCGCTCCACAGATGTAGATATAGATTTTGCATCGTTTCGCTCGGACATTTAACGGCGTACACATACACGCGGAATCACTCGGACATTTAATGGCGTAGACATACACGCAAAAGATTTCGGCGTGGACATACACGCGGATACCTCAAAATGCGTATAGATAACACGCCACTTGAATTGAAAGATTGGTAGACAGAAAACATGATGTCATGTTGCGATATAAGTGTTCCTTACAATTTAGGCCTACCAAAAGATCCAGTGATCCATGGATATTGACACGCAGCCATTGTGTTTCCTGACATTTAACTTATATGTGCCTGATTTCGACGCTGGGGAAATACGTGAACGCTTTATATAAATACAATATAGGTAGGTCTAAATCCAGGTGATCACTCATATCAATGTTATATATAGGCTATAATCATATCGTCCAACCCTAAAACTAGTAGCCTATATTTTTTTTGTCATGACAACGCATGTGGTCATGTAAACACGGAAACCTGTTTTCTTTTATCGGAGTAGGGTCATAACCGGCTTAAGCATAAACCGGTCGACACGGGTAGTTTTTTGCCTCTTACTCGGATTTCGTATTATGTGAACGCATTAACCTGCTTTCTGCTTTTTTTTTCTCTTATCTCGTGCAGCAGAAGTAGAAGTGGTTCAGTCAAAACGCTGCATCTGTAACTGCATGAGAGGATAATATACCAGCTGTAAATTTCCCGCTGACATGTTGCAAGCTTTATTTAACATCAACCGACAAAACAAATGAAATACTCAGAGTCAGATATGCAAATGATTGTTTTGTCGTCACACAGCCTAAGGGTCATGGCCTGATTTATTAATAAAGTCATGTAAACACGGTTCTCTTACGAGAGTATCTCTCGTACTGCGTAATAGCTTACGCTAGGGGAAAAACTCTTTTCCGCGAGATATTGAAGCCAAAAATTATCCTTAATTTTTTATTAATGTAAAACGCTTTGCAGCAGCAAGCAGACATAGGCGAAACAGCTCGCGCGCCTATTGGTTGCTCTGCAGCAAATGCAGCAGCCTATCGAGAGAGACTCTGCGTGACGTAATGACCAATGGGGGCAATTCGCGCCCATATCGTCACGTCCCGCCAGAAGGGGCGTGGTCTCACCCTATAAATATGCTCGTTAGGCTGATACAAGCTGATTTTTACCTCTTCAGCGAAGCACACGCATCGCTGGATCCGGAGTGAGAAGCCGCGCCGTCGAAGCAAGCCTTTCAGCGGGACGAGCTCTGGAGTCGCTGGCCTCGCCGCCTTCAACTGCCGTACCTGCTGCGCTTTCCGGCGTTCTATATCCTTTCATACTCTGTGTGTATTTACTCTGTTGAGAGTGTTTGCTCGCTTACTTGACGCGACTCACACTTCTCTCAAAAAAAGAGCTGCGTCTTTTTAAAGATGCCTTCCTGTGGCTCGTGCCGCGCCCCGCTCAGCGATGGAGACCGGCACGTCATCTGTGTTTCCTGCCTGGGTGAGGATCACGCGGCTCTCGCGCTCGCTGACGGCGGATGCCCTCATTGCGAGCTTTTGCCCATGGTGACTCTGAGGACTCGCCTGGCATCATTCTCCGAGCCTTCACCGCAGCCCGCCGTGGTGCCGCGCTGCAAGAAGCGCCGCGCCCAGCGCGCTCCCGAGCTTTCTCCAGCCCGCCAAAGCTCGCCGGTTCGCCCGCCAGCTTCGCCGGCTTCGCTCGAGTCGCTCACTGACGGACAACGGCCGCCGCCTGCCGCCGCGTCCATCCACGAGTTTGACGAACCCACCGAGGCGTGTTCTCTTCTGGCATCCGATAGTGAGGATTGGGCGAGCTCCGTAGATCTCCCCTCCGGTAGCGTTTCCCGCCAGCCCACTGGTAAGAGAGCCGGCATTGAGACTGAGCTGATGCGTCTGCTCTCTCAGGCCGTGGAAAGCATCGGCCTCGATTGGGAGGCGCCCGCGCAACAGGCGAGCTCTGTGGACCTCCGCCTTCTGTCCGCGAGTCGTCAAGGAAACGGGCCAGCATCAAGACCGCGAGCCCTAAAACCGCGGCTAGCTTTCTTTACGTTATAAGAAATCTACCCCGCCCCCCAATGGGCGTGCGTCACCGGCAAATGAGAAAAGAGTGTTTTTTAGTCCCCGCCGAGGCCGGACTAATCTCCATTTCTTAAACATTTCTCAGCTCCTAGTTTGAGCGGCTGAAAATGTCATTATTGCAGCAATGAGCCTGTTGTATGACACGCACACATGCATACAAACGCCGACACACACAAAACTGTGATGACACTCTCTTATCTGCTTGCGCTAGTGTAGTTCTCCCTGTGGCCCAGTGGCAGAACCCTAAGCTTTCACGCGAGAGACCCGTGTTCGATCCCGGCTCTCGCAGCAGATAAAAATTTAGTCTCGCCGCGGCCAGACTTCCACCAAAAACTTTTCGCTCGTTCAGTTCCAGAAAATGCGACTGTTCCAGTGTATTTTGCAGTAAACAAGCTGGTACCACGGCCCGCTTGCCTGCACATAAAGGCCGTTTCCACGGCGACCTAGAAAAATCATGTGATCATTGTATTTCTGGTTTTCCGGCCACAGCCGATGGTGTTATAAGTGTAATAAAATGCTCACAGCCCAGTGTTCATTTCTACACACAAACACAGCCCGCCACGGTACAGGGCTCGCACAAATGAAATCGACACATGTCAATTGTGCATTAAATGTAGTGAATGTGCCCACAACCCAGTGCCCACAAACACTACCACGGTTTCTGTAAAACGAAACCAACACAAGTCTTCCTAGCCTCCTAGGAAATCGACGGTGTTTCAGTCTCGCCGTGGCCAGACTTCCACTGAAATTTTCGCTCGTTCAGTTCCAGAAAATGTGACTGTTCCAGTGTATTTTGCAGTAAGCAAGCCAGTACCATGCCCGCTTGCCTGCACACAAATGCTGTTCCCACGGCGACCCAGATAAATCACATAAATGGTGTATTTTCTGGTATTCCGGCCACAGCCGATGGTGTTATGAGTGTATTGAAAATGCCCACAACCCAGGGCTCATTTCTACACACAAACACAGCCCGCAAAAATGCAGGGCTCGCACAAACAAAATCGCCTCATGTCGATTGTGCACTAAATGTAGTGAATGTGCCTACGTCTCAGTGCCCACAAACACTACACACCACATATCCCACGGGTTCTGTGAAAACAAAACCAACACGCATTCAGTCAGCTCAGGCCGACGGTGTTTTTCAGTGCAGTAAATGTGCCCGCTGTCCTGCGCCCACATTCACTCACAGACATGTTAAGCCCCACGGGGCTCGCGCCGCTCTCTCTCCCTCAGCAAACTGCTATATTGGTTTTGAGCGCGGCCAGGCTGCCCGCCGCGATCGGCGCGCCCCCCGCCTCACACACTGTAAACACAGTGTCTGCGTTACAGCACGCCGGAGCTCTCTTGCCGTCACTATGTCTCGGCCAGAGCCCAGATCTCATTCTACCCCTAGCTATTCACGCGAAAGTGTGGGCACAGCTTCCTGGGGTATCAGAATGGGTGCTGAACACTATAAAAAGAGGCTATTCGCTACAGTTCGCTCGACGTCCCCGCCGTTATACGGCGCGCGTCGAGACGACGGTGGAAAACGAAGTATCTCATCTACTTCGAGCCCAGATAGCGAAACTACTGAGCAAAGGTGCTATAGAACCTTTATCTCAAGCTCAGAGCAAAGGGGGCCTACACAGCAGATATTTTCTGGTACCGAAAAAAGATGGAGGTCTCAGACCCATTTTAGATCTGCGACAGCTGAACAGAGCGCTTGTGAAGCGCCAGTTCAGAATGCTTACGACCAGGAAAATTTTCGCGCAAGTGCGCCACGGGGACTGGTTTATGTCAATAGATCTGAAAGACGCCTATTTCCAAATACAAATAGCGTCCCATCACAGGCGATTCTTGAGATTCGCTTTCGAGGGCCAGGCATATCAATACACAGTCCTGCCGTTCGGCCTGTCCCTAGCACCTCGTACATTCACGAAGTGCATGGACGCGGCGCTCGCACCCCTGAGACTTCAGGGCATGCGAGTCCTGAACTACTTGGGCGATTGGCTGATTCTAGCTCGATCACGATCGGAGCTCATAGAACACAGGGCCGCATTACTCGAGCACCTCGAGGAGCTGGGCCTCACAGTCAATTGGGCGAAGAGCTCACTGTCTCCCAGTCAGAAAATTTCCTTTCTGGGAACCGTGTTGGACTCGCTGTCCATGACAGCACGCCTGTCACCAGAGCGCGGGCTAAATATTCAGCGCGGCGCGAAATCCTTCCGCCACGGCGCGATAGTTCCGCTCAAAAGGTTTCAGAAAATGCTGGGGCTGATGGCCTCAGCAGCCTCTGTACTCCAGTTGGGCTTGCTCCGCATGCGCCCACTGCAGATGTGGCTGAAAGCGCGGGTTCCACCCAGGGCATGGGCAGCGGGTCTGTTTCGCCTCAGGGTTGACCTTCAGTGTGTTTCAGCTCTGGAACCCTGGAAAATAACCGACTGGTATCAGTCAGGTGTGAGTCTGGGGACCGCTTCGAGTGTGGAGGTGGTGTCTACGGACGCCTCCACCTCGGGGTGGGGAGCGCTGCTCGAGGGCAGACCGCTAGCTGGCCTGTGGTCAGAACGGGAAAAGCTCCTTCACATAAACTGCTTGGAGATGATAGCAGTCGACAAAGCGCTACGGCGTTTTTGTCCCCAGGTAACAGGCCACCACGTCTTGGTCCGGTCGGACAACATGTCAGTGGTGGCATACATAAATCGCCAGGGCGGCGTCAGGTCACGAAACCTTCACAGGCTGACGGAACGCCTCCTGGTCTGGGCTCAGCACAACCTGCTCTCACTGAGAGCAGCGCACGTGCCTGGTCACCTGAATGTGGGACCAGACAGACTGTCCAGGAACAATGTTCCAGCAGGGGAATGGTCGCTGCACCCGCAGACGGTCCAGCTGCTGTGGAAAACGTTCGGCAGAGCACAGGTGGACCTATTCGCGTCCCACGAAAACGCTCATTGCCCGGAGTTTTTCTCGAAAAGCAAGGACGCGCTGGCTCATGTTTGGCCCCGCTGCCCCCTATATGCTTTTCCTCCTGTCTCGCTCCTGCCTCAGGTGTTGGAACGAATCAGGGAGAACGGATGCCCAGTGCTGCTCGTAGCTCCGCTCTGGACAAACCAGACGTGGTTCCCTGCCCTGATGCAGCTGACCAGCACTGCCCCATGGCCTGTACCATAGAGGAGAGACCTCCTCTCTCAGGCGGAGGGCTCGATTTGGCACCCTCGCCCGGAGTTGTGGTCCCTGCACGCATGGGCCATCAACGGGTACCCGCTAGCCTCCCAGAAGGAGTGTTAAACATGATCGCGCAGGCTAGAGCTCCGTCTACCAGGCGGCTCTACTCCTCAAAATGGTCTGTTTTCTCTGCATGGTGTCAAGCCCAGAGCTTTTCACCTGTGGAATGCGGGGTTTCGGAAGTGCTTTCCTTCCTTCAAGAGCTACTGGATAAGGGCAGGACCCCATCCACGCTCAAAGTATATGTGGCGGCCATAGCAACGCTTGCAAAACCGGTGTCTGGCCAGTCGCTGGGGAAAAACGACTTAGTCGTGCGTTTCCTTAGGGGAGCTCGGAGGCTGAACCCTCCCAGGCCCCCTTCAGTCCCGACGTGGGACCTTTCCACGGTCCTGAAGGCCATGAAAGGCGCCCCGTTCGAGCCAATCCAGCTGGTGGACATGAAACACCTGTCGTTCAAAACAGTGTTTCTCATGGCTCTCGCTTCAGTATAGCGCATAGGGGACTTACAGGCGCTTTCACTAAGCGCGTCGTGTATGGAGTTTGGGCCTAATGACTCGAAGGTCATTCTCAAACCAAAGCACGGGTATGTCCCGAAATCCCTCAATACACCGTTCAGGGCCCAGGTAATTTCCCTGTCCGCCCTTCCGGTTCTCAGTGAGGAGGAGGATGCGAGTCTCCTTTGCCCCGTCAGGGCATTGAGAGCTTATGTGTCACGCTCTTCTGTTTTCAGACAGACGGAGCAGCTTTTTGTTTTGTTTGGCGGGCGTTCCAAGGGACTCGCCGCCTCAAAACAGAGCCTATCCAGATGGATAGTGGATGCCATTGCGCTCGCTTACTCTGCGAAGGGCCTACAGTGCCCCTTGGGTGTCAGGGCGCACTCCACGAGAGGCGTGGCCTCTTCGTGGGCATGGTCGAGCGGGGTTTCCCTGCAAGATATCTGTACGGCCGCGGGCTGGGCCTCGCCGTCTACATTTATAAAATACTATAACCTGGAGGTACCCGCCTTACATGCTAAGCTTTTGGCGGTCTAAAATTCAGTGCTATCTGCCCCGCTGTGCGGCCCAGATGCTGAGTTTACTGCAGCCCCATGAGTGTTGACACACGTATGGCCACCCAGATCAGGCTGAATGCTTTCACCCTGGCTGCGCGTTTTATTGTCATATGATAGCCCCGCTGGGTGCTTTTTTATAGGGAATGACGCTTCCAGCCTCTCTTCCTACACTCTATGTGAGTTTATGGTGATTATGCACTACATGAGCCCTGGGCTTCGGCCCCCGGGACTTTGGTGTTGGATCCCTGTACGCACGGCGTGTTGCATTGTGTTCCCCTAGCGTAAGCTATTACGCAGTACGAGAGATACTCTCGTAAGAGAACGTACTCGGTTACTAACGTAACCTCGGTTCTCTCTAGAGAGGGAACGAGTACTGCGTATCTTGCCGTGCTTGGAATACGCTCTGGTTCGCTTCAGTGATAAAAACCAGCTTGTATCAGCCTAACGAGCATATTTATAGGGTGAGACCACGCCCCTTCTGGCGGGACGTGACGATATGGGCGCGAATTGCCCCCATTGGTCATTACGTCACGCAGAGTCTCTCTCGATAGGCTGCTGCATTTGCTGCAGAGCAACCAATAGGCGCGCGAGCTGTTTCGCCTATGTCTGCTTGCTGCTGCAAAGCGTTTTACATTAATAAAAAATTAAGGATAATTTTTGGCTTCAATATCTCGCGGAAAAGAGTTTTTCCCCTAGCGTAAGCTATTACGCAGTACTCGTTCCCTCTCTAGAGAGAACCGAGGTTACGTTAGTAACCGAGTACGTTTACTTGTGTTGTCATGGTTACTGGTCTGCATGTAAACGGGCTCAATGATAACTGCAAATCCACTTTTCTCTGCCTGGAGTCAAGTTGTTTCTATGAATTGCATCGATCCATTTTCTTCTCTGCTCTGTAGCTTTTGGCAGTCTGTAAAAATATACCTCAGATTTCTTGTGAAATGTAGTTGTACAGTCAATCGCAAAGCTCTTTCCCATTTTAGATGTGTTTTTTGTGTTTATCACGGCATTCACGCTGAAAACCAATGCTGCCGCTCAGTCTTTCTGCCACTCAGTGTGCGTGACCGCAATCACTCCAGCTGACGGTGACGTCATACGCATTCCCTCTATAATGCTCTCATTTTTGTATTTCTTTAAATTAATTTTAGACAAAGTCGATACTTGAATGAAACATGAGACCTTCATGAGTCATGACCGAGCAACCTTTGAGCAAAACATTTTTCGATTGTAGCTGCAATTCATTAGGCTTTAATCAGCAGGTTTCTTTCTTAACTGAGACTCATGTGAGATCTGCTCCATTTCCACCCACACAATTCAGAAACACTCTTCATATCATCACAGAACTCCATATGCTAATCACATGCTGGTTGCAGCTTCTGATTGGACGATGCAGGGCACCGGCTGTTTGAACCAGTTTTCCCAGCCAATCACGCCATCTGCCTTCAGCGGAGTGAGCCAATAATACTGAAACAGACATTATGACAACCAACCCAAAGATTTAGAGGAGATAACAGTGAATAAAAATAGAATAATGACAGAATAGTGTGATGACAAAGCTGAATTTTCAGCATCATTACTCCAGTCTTCAGTGTCACATGATCCTTCAGAAATCATTCTGATAATTAGCATTTATATTAAATAGAACTATTTTGTAACATTATAAAATATTTACTGTCACTTTTATATAACAAATAAATATAAAGTATGTATTACTTATCCCCCTCCACAAACAAAGAGAAAGAAATCTTACTGAGCCCAAACTATTGAACGCTGCTAGTGTACATAAGCTCAAATGATTTATTTGTCAGTAAGTATCTTAATTGAAGGTATGCGTCTCCTCACTGTTACTCAGCAACAGAGTGCCGGCGATATTTGGGCCCCTGGAGAGGATAAATTTACATAATCAAATGACACATCAGAAACTGAATTTAATACAGCTAAGCTCAGGAGACAGAACTGCAGTAAACGGAGGGGAAAAAGTGCATCTTCCATTTGCACAAAGATCTGATCTCAAGCAACATGCAAGCTCATAGTGGTATATTTATAATCAACATTTCTATCGCTTTGCCTTCCATATTGGAGCTTGAGCAATGCATTCTGGGATTGACTTCTCTGCAAATTATATATGTCATGCTACCTTAGAATCCGGCTAATTCTCGTTGTCTCTGATTTAAGTGTTGATTTAATTACATCTACATCACCGAATACACAACACACACACACACACACAAGTGAAAACAATTAATATTCATGTATTAATATATTCCTATGAATAATCTGATTATTCAACAGAATCTTTCCCGGCTGTCTCAACCCATAAATAACCGGAGCGCTGTCTGTCATCCGCCTGTCAATGTTTCTGCGCCTGCCGACTATTTGAAAGTCGATCGATGCTGTTGTTTGTGTCCTTTAATGATTCATTACTGCATTTCTAATGTCTTCAGTCTGTCTTAGAGAGGCGAGCGTCTCCATCTCTGTGATGTATGAAAGAATCAGCGTTCTCTCCTCCTCTCCATCTGTTGCCATGAGAGACCGAACGCAATGAAAAGCAAGCGATGGGCGTCTGGCAATGAGCTGGTAATTTCAGATGACATTGATAGCGTCTCGCTACTTCTAAATATGATGCATGTATACACTCATTCAAAAACCACAGACGGATGTTGAGGTGACGCTCACACCACCCTGATGGTGCGGACGGGCAGATAAATCATACATGCACATTTTCCTTGGAAAGTCATTGAGATGCACCAGTTGAAGACAAGTCATCAAGACACACAGTCTCACAGGGACATGTTTTCATGCACACCTGAAAAACGTCTCAGAGGCCGTTTTAACCTCGTTTGGAAGGATTCTGTAAGGCCTTCATTATCTTTGAGTGTCTCTAGCCATGTTTCTATCCACTTGTCAATCGAATTATCTGAATTTCGGTAAAAAACCTCATGCGAGTAAAGCTGGTGAAAGTGTGTTTCCATCAAACGGCTTTAAAGCGGATAAAAACCTGTACGTAATGACGTCACATGCTGTTTTGCGATCAAATTGGTATATCGAATTGATTTGAGACATGTTAAGGTGTTTCCATTCATTTTCTCACCGAATTGCACAACATTCAAGCCAACATTTGTGAACAAAGTTTTACTAGGCAAAATGGATCGCACCATAATAACGTTTCCATCCGCGTTTATCGCATAAGCCGTTTATCGATCAAGATAAAATCCGATGAGACCGAACGTATTTCATTTGAGTCGATATTCATGAAATTCAATCGAATTTTACTGTTTCCATAAGGCATTTTTCATTCGATATCACTTAATGCGGATAAAAATGTGCGGATGGAAACATAGCTTCTGATGGCTGTGGCTTTTCACATAATTTGGGATGATTGGAACGCCCATCTAATTGGTTCGTGCACGATGATTGCTGCTCGATCCTGATTGGTGCAGCTTGTTTTAAAAAGAGACATCATCACTTCCTTTACAGGAAGTCAGGAGAGATTGTGATTTGAGCAGAGAGAGATTGTGATTTGAGCAGAGAGAGATGTTAAGAGTTTTGAGACTGTGAGTACTGTTTGTTTATTTGTTTTGAAAGCTGTTTGTATCTGAATATCCTCATTGGTATATTTGACCCTTTGCCTGTTTACCGACACTGATTTGGACTGCCCTTTTCAGTTTGTTTGCCTGGCTGTATATATTGTAAATACTGATTGATTTTTGGGAAAGTAGGGAGCTCGACGCCATTATTTTCTTTATTGTAAACTGTTTAATCTCTGTTTTTGGTTTGGGAGATAGGTTTATTGATTGTATCTTCATTTTCTTTTCTTTTGGGTTAAGGTTTAGGAAAGAGGTTTAAATTTAAGGTTGTTTTGTTTGTTATTTTGGCTTTGTCAGCTCCTGAATCGTAAGTCCCAAATTAAGAAAATAAATAACTCTTGTTCCAATTCCTCGCTTTTCGTTGACTCTTTCATGTTGCCCCTTTCCCCCTAGACGGGGTGTAACACACCAACATCAAAAGAAGTGGAATCATCATTAACCAAAACATTTTGTTAATTGAAAAAAAGATTAAATAAAATTTTATATGAAAAATGTCAACTAAATAAAAATTCTGAACTGAAATAAGTTGAAGAATTAAAATCACTATAACTGAACTAAAAATAAAATCAAAACTATTTATTTAGAAATATATATAAAAAGAGTGACAAACAATATTACTAAAAAATAAACAACTAAAAACTGAAAATATAAAAATAAAAGCAAAGATTTGATAAAACTAAAATGAAAAATATGAATAGAAAGTAACTAATTAATTGCTATTTAAATTGTTTTGCATAACAAAAACAAAGCCTAATTTTAAGACCATTAGGATGTTTTGAACTGACATTTTCATGAAAATTAAGCCCATTTTCTCCACCTCAAATTTTAATTACTTTAATGTAAGAAAATTGTGAAAATAATAGCGACTGCATTATTTAATTTGTGATTAAATTATTTAAATAGTGATTATATTATTTAATTTGTAATGTATACATCATATAGCGTTTAATTTTTATTTTATGATAATCTAATGAGAGCCCTGAGAATAATAGGAAAGCCTCAAAAGTAAAACATCTGGACATCTGCAATGAAAACTGGGAGCAAATGTGTAATAAAGCAATGCAAACAAATTTTTAAAAGTCCTAAAAATATCTGATCATATTATTGTTTTATCTGTGCTTTCTTATTCCGTGTCCTTCAAACATGTGATCCAAACATAGGCACTTGAGGCAGTCAAATCCTTCAAAACAAGGCTTAACACGTCACTAGAGCAGCTAGACAGACACCAGAAAAGAAAGATGGCCTTTCAGTCAGCTTATTAGACATCATCAGGAAACACTGTTCATGTCAGCACACACACACACACAGTGTGTAATCCGATGGAACGGCATGCGGACCTTAACACCCAGCAGCTTCTCTATGTTTAGCATCACCTGTTGCTGGACGACATCTAGGCGAGCGGCTTTTAGCTTCAGTGTTTTTGTCTGAAAGCACCTGTATGCTTTTTAAATGGATGCATCGTGTTGCTGAAATCTCTGTTTGGTGGATTCAACTCCAACAAGTGACAAAAGAGCTTTTCTACAAACGGCAGGAGAGGTTTTCCTGATGGATCCAAACTAGTACATGCTGCTTTCTTTACAGGGATAAAAACAAGTGCTGCTTACAATTTTCTTAATAGCATGTGCAACATGATGCATTACCACCATAAATGCAGACAAAACAGTAGTACGCTTCAGCACCTTGCTTGTTTAATACAGCAAATGGTGTCCAGTTATCATTTCTGAAATAAAAATACTATTTTTCGATTAAAAAAAATCTTCAGTCTGATCAAATAATAATTTTAAGGTCATTGACCACAGTTAGTGATCTGCTGTCATAGCTGAGCATATATTGGCAATTTTAATGCGGTTCACACTTCGAGAAAAGTTTTGTAGTATGCAATTACAGAGCATGTCTATGTGCAAGAGAGAGAAAGAGAGATGAGAAAGAAAAGAATGAGACTCCTGAGCTCATGATAAAAATAGCACTTCCACGGGCGCTGGATAATCTTGCACACGCAAACATAAAAATCACATACTAATGAGCATGTACACTGAAGCGAAACACATACGCACATATGAGCAGGTGAAGGC
Source organism: Rhinichthys klamathensis goyatoka (assembly GCF_029890125.1). Classification (NCBI taxonomy): domain Eukaryota; kingdom Metazoa; phylum Chordata; class Actinopteri; order Cypriniformes; family Leuciscidae; genus Rhinichthys; species Rhinichthys klamathensis. The sequence continues at coordinate 4,638,585 of NW_026606822.1, forward strand.
ATACACATAATCATCAGCGAGTCTTTGTAAATGTGGGACATGCAAATTCAGAATCTAATGTGGCAGGATGATATCTTAGGATATGTCTACATTAATCTGGATAAATTTGAAAACGGCGTTCACGTTTCAGAACACAGTGAAACGCCGGAAAACGAGCATGCGTTAAACGTAATAAAAGCTCACGCTATTCTTCTCGCACTATCATTTTATTAGTAAAATATGCCACCACTAAATGGTGCATTCAGGTTGGACTCAATCGATACTCCATGTGTGGTCTAAAGCACAATTACCCTTACGTTTGCCACAGGAGTACAACTTCTGTCATATTTGCAGGAATTTAATGTAACAATGGTACAAAGTGTGTTTAATTTTTTTTTTTTACTTTACAACATTGAACTGAATTTTTGCAACAACAAAAAAAATTTGTCTCAGCGATTCCAATTCGGATTCTGCTAATTGATTCCTAGTTTAAATTCCAATCATTTAAAAAAAATGATGTCAGACTTCAGTTCGTTTGGATGATGTGAATGTTTTCGGCGGAAGTGAGCCTCAATTGATGACGTATGATTTGATTAAACTGTGTTTGTGCTTGTTCTCACTCACTTTTCCTACTGCAAGCATGTACATCTCATTTGTATTTTAGCAGAAATGGACTCCCTCATTCTTTGGAACATTTGCAGTACATTTGCAGTAGATAGACGCATGTGCCATTATGTACAGTATTATCCATATGATGTAAACACAGTCGAGGGGGCGCAGGGGAGCAAACCAAGGTTGAAAACACCCTTAGATATCAAACATATTTATTCTGTCTTTTTGCAAAACATTTTATTGTAAGTGAACAAAAATCAGCAGCTTAAAGTACACTTGCACAAGGAACTTACCAAACAAAAATACCACAGCAAAAACAGCTAGCCTAGCTTATAGATATGTCAACCATTATTAAAGACAAGTAAACAGTCAATATTAAAATAGGAACAAATAAACAGATTAGCAATCGCACATATTGCATGGTGTGTGACTCACCGTGGAGCAGCACATGAGGACGATGATGAAGGACTCAATGACCCCGCCGATGCCCACCATCCAGGTCATCCTGAGGAACAGAATCACACCCAGGATGTTCTGCAGGCAGGGCAGGTAAACGCCCATGAGTGTGCCCATCCGCGGAGCCTGGCAACACACAAACACACACTCTAACAGCAGGCTATTACACCAACAACCTCAAGATCGGATTACATCTCATCAGTGTCATGAAACAGAAGGATTCACACAGGTTAAGTAATCAACAGGTTTATTTGCAGAAATATTTGATCACAACGATGGGAGCAGGTGAATAACTGATGAATATAGTGTTCAGGATGGATATCTGGATGAATAATGGTCTTATCTGTTGCAGGTTCTGAAATGGAGATTGAGGCAGATGACTGAAGACAGATGAAGGAAGCAGATGACTGAAGACAAATAGTTCTGTTAAGGAGGCAAGTAAGGAGGCAGGTAAGGAGGCAGGTAAGGAGTCAGGTAAAGAGGCAGGTAAGGAGTCAGGTAAGGAGGCAGGTAAGGAGTCAGGTAAAGAGGCAGGTAAGGAGGCAGGTAAGGAGGCAGGTAAGGAGTCAGGTAGAGAGTCAGGAAATAAGGCAGGTAAGGAGGCAGGTAAGGAGGCAGGTAAGGACTCAGGTAAAGAGGCAGGTAAGGAGTCAGGTAAGGAGTCAGGTAAGGAGTCAGGTAAAGAGGCAGGTAAAGAGGCAGGTAAGGAGTCAGGTAATGAGTCAGGTAAAGAGGCAGGTAAGGAGTCAGGTAAGGAGTCAGGTAAGGAGGCAGGTAAGGAGGCAGGTAAGGAGTCAGGTAAAGAGTCAGGTAAAGAGTCAGGTAAGGAGGCAGGTAAGGAGTCAGGTAAAGAGGCAGGTTAGGAGGCAGGTAAGGAGGCAGGTAAGGAGGCAGGTAAAGAGGCAGGCAAGGAGTCAGTTAAGGAGGCAGGTAAGGAGTCAGGTAAGGAGGCAGGTAAGGAGTCAGGTAAAGAGGCAGGTAAGGAGGCAGGCAAGGAGTCAGGTAAGGAGGCAGGTAAGGAGGCAGGTAAGGAGGCAGGTAAGGAGGCAGGTAAAGAGGCAGGTAAGGAGGCAGGCAAGGAGTCAGGTAAGGAGGCAGGTAAGGAGTCAGGTAAGGAGGCAGGTAAGGTGGCAGGTAAGGAGGCAGGTAAGGAGTCAGGTAAAGAGGCAGGTAAGGAGGCAGGTAAGGAGGCAGGTAAGGAGTCAGGTAAGGAGGCGGGTAAAGAGGCAGGTAAGGTGGCAGGTAAGGAGTCAGGTAAGGAGTCGGGTAAAGAGGCAGGTAAGGAGGCAGGTAAGGGTTCAGGTAAAGAGGCAGGTAAGGAGGCAGGTAAGGAGGCAGGTAAAGAGGCAGGTAAGGAGGCAGGTAAGGAGGCAGGTAAGGAGGCAGGTAAGGAGGCAGGTAAGGAGGCGGGTAAAGAGGCAGGTAAGGAGTCAGGTAAGGAGTCAGGTAAGGAGGCGGGTAAAGAGGCAGGTAAGGAGGCAGGTAAAGAGGCAGGTAAGGAGGCAGGTAAGGAGTCAGGTAAAGAGTCAGGTAAGGAGGCAGGTAAGGAGGCAGGTAAAGAGGCAGGTAAGGAGGCAGGTAAGGAGTCAGGTAAGGAGTCAGGTAAGGAGTCAGGTAAGGAGGCAAGTAAGGAGGTAGGTAAAGAGGCAGGTAAGGAGGCAGGTAAGGAGTCAGGATTGGAGGCAGGTAAGGAGTCAGGTAAGGGGTCAGGTAAGGAGGCAGGTAAGGAGTCAGGTAAGGAGTCAGGTAAGGAGTCAGGTAAGGAGTCAGGTAAGGAGTCAGGTAAGGAGTCAGGTAAGGAGTCAGGTAAGGAGTCAGGTAAGGAGTCAGGTAAGGAGTCAGGTAAGGAGTCAGGTAAGGAGTCAGGTAAGGATGCAGGTAAGGAGGCAGGTGAGGAGTCAGGTAAGGAGGCAGGTAAGTGTTCTTTGAGGGAACGACGAGACCAGACCATGGTAAACTGCAGTGGGAAGTGTTATATATAGTGCTGGATGATGATCAGTGAAGATTAGTGACAGCGATCTCTGTGATTGGGGAGTGCATGCAGGTGAGGTCCAGAGAGGATGATGGGAAATGTAGTGAGGAGGTGGTGACTAGCTGGTGACCGTGACAATCAGTTTCATGCTTCCATGATTTCCAAGACAAGATAATAATAATGCAAAATAATAAAGACCTAAGAAGTCACAGAAATGTATATAGTCTGAGTATATATCATGCTCTAAATCATTTAATGGGGTAGAAATGGCTTGATAAAATTGCAATCTTGATAAAAATGATTTTCTTTTTAAATCGTTATTTTTAATCACAAATTATGGAAATTGGTCATTCCATGTCAAATCAACCAAATTTCAGAAACTTCCCTGAATCAATTTTTTGATTTTGTTAATATTTTTTTCTGAAGAAAGTCAAACATAACAGTGACGAAAGCCAAAATATATTTGTTGTGAAAAAATTAGTAGAGAGAAAAAATCTAGTTATAATCTAGCAGAGCAGTTTAAGCCCTGTGATCAACAAGACTGTAAATTAATAGATGACTCTCCCTTCCCACTGAACATTCACTGCCATTGTGTTTGCTGTGTTCATTTCAAAGTCATTCAAAGGTAAGTAAGAGCCAATGTCATATTCAAAGAGAAAGTGTGTGTGTGTGTGTGTGTGTGGAGTGGCCGGTAATTATTAACACACAGTGAGTGAATGTCTGCTAGCTTGTTCAATGGTGTGTGTGTGTGTGTGTGTGTGCATGTCCATCAACATGGCATCCAAAAACAGCTCCACTGAAATACGTCCCGTCCTCATTCAAGGGCACTGTCAATAAAATGCAATTATCCCAGTGTCCAAAAAAGGGCAAACAGGCAAACTCGGTTCACCGGGCTCAACAAATCCACAGCCGATGTAAGGTACAAGACGACCGCATACACACACACACACACACGCACGCACGCACGCACGCACACACACACACACGCGGTTTGTCAAAGCACTTTTCAGTTCACACAGTTGATTAAATGTGGTCTAATGGGTGTCTGAGAGAGTCTCACGTGACACACCCTGAAAACATGCGCTGAATAACTGAGCAGCATTCACTCACTCACTCACTCACTCACTTACTCACTCACTCACTCACTCACTCACTCACTCACTCACTCACTCACTCACTCACTCACTCACTCACTTTACTGTAACTATAAGAACAGTGTGCAACTAGATTCTTACACTTCTGATACCGTGATGTCTGATTGTTGCTATGGGGTTGCTGAGGTGTTCTGATTGGTTGTTATCAGGTTGCTATGGAGTTGTTATGATGTACTGGGAGGTTGCTAGGTGATTTCGTACTGTTTCCCTTCAAGTGATATTCTGGTCCCTAAAAAAGTTGTGTGTGAGGATGTTGGAGGTGGAGATTTATAGCCTTTTCTCACAGCACTTGATATAATTAAACGTATTAATTTGATGGCGGATCCAGAAAGGTTCAAACGACGATCACCAGAGACAACTACAGACTCACCCGCTGTAAAATGCGAAAGACTTTGGACTGAGAGTTTGGAAAAAGAGACTGCAACTGGAACCATGCGAAAACAAAGATAAATATCTGAAGGGCATTAATTGTAGTCACGGCACGCAATGCTGATGTTGTTAACATTAACAATTTGACAGCAAAGTATAATTTGCACGGTTTGACGTGATATGATAAGCGATCGACAGCTGCACATTCTCCTCAAAACGGATTCATCCGCGCTGTGCCGTCTCGAGGAACAACTCACGTAAAGTTGATAATTCCGCGAATGACTGCAATTGCAGATTTCGAACAGAGATGGCGACAAAGAGGAAAAACTGCGGACTGCAGCTTTACATTCAAGTGTATGCAATTCCACAGGGGCTATACGCTGATTTCACGCAGCCGCCATTTTGAAATGGCTCCGGTGGGAAGAAAACCGGAAGTGTCGCCTTTAATCATAGGAGAGTCACGAATGCGATGGCGTATTGTTGTGTTTAATGTAGAAATTAGTTATTCTAAAAATGTACATACATTTCTTTCATACTTTAGACTATATACTAGGGGCGTAGCCAGAATTTTATTTTTGGGGGGTCCCGTCTTTAAATGAGGGGGCAACATATATACATATAGGATATATACACTCACCGGCCACTTTATTAGGTACCCCATGCTAGTAACGGGTTGGACCCCCTTTTGCCTTCAGAACTGCCTCAATTCTTCGTGGCATAGATTCAACAAGGTGCTGGAAGCATTCCTCAGGGAGTTTGGTCCATATTGACATGATGGCATCACACAGTTGCCGCAGATTTGTCGGCTGCACATCCATGATGCGAATCTCCCGTTCCACCACATCCCAAAGATGCTCTATTGGGTTGAGATCTGGTGACTGTGGAGGCCATTTTAGTACAGTGAACTCATTGTCATGTTCAAGAAACCAATTTGAAATGATTAGAGCTTTGTGACATGGTGGAAGTAGCCATCAGAGGATGGGTACATGGTGGCCATAAAGGGATGGACATGGTCAGAAACAATGCTCAGGTAGGCCGTGGCATTTAAACGATGCCCAATTGGCACTAAGGGGCCTAAAGTGTGCCAGGAAAACATCCCCCACACCATTACACCACCACCACCAGCCTGCACAGTGGTAACAAGGCATGATGGTTCCATGTTCTCATTCTGTTTACGCCAAATTCTGACTCTAACATCTGAATGTCTCAACAGAAATCGAGACTCATCAGACCAGGCAACATTTTTCCAGTCTTCAACTGTTCAATTTTGGTGAGCTCTTGCAAATTGTAGCCTCTTTTTCCTATTTGTAGTGGAGATGAGTGGTACCCGGTGGAGTCTTCTGCTGTTGTAGCCCATCCGCCTCAAGGTTGTGCGTGTTGTGGCTTCACAAATGCTTTGCTGCATACCTCGGTTGTAACGAGTGGTTATTTCAGTCACTGTTGCCCTTCTATCAGCTCGAACCAGTCTGGCCATTCTCCTCTGACCTCTGGCATCAACAAGGCATTTCCGCCCACAGAACTGCCGCTCACTGGATGTTTTTTCTTTTTCGGACCATTCTCTGTAAACCCTAGAGATGGTTGTGCGTGAAAATCCCAGTAGATTAGCAGTTTCTGCAATACTCAGACCAGCCCTTCTGGCACCAACAATCATGCCACGTTCAAAGTCACTCAAATCAACTTTCTTCCCCATACTGATGCTCGGTTTGAACTGCAGGAGATTGTCTTGACCATGTCTACATGCCTAAATGCACTGAGTTGCCGCCATGTGATTGGCTGCTTAGAAATTAAGTGTTAACGAGCAGTTGGACAGGTGTACCTAATAAAGTGGCCGGTGAGTGTATATATATATATAGCCAGAATTTTATATACCTATTCTGCGGTGATGTGGTGGCGACTCATGTAACATGTAAGGGTGGCGCTGCCAATAAAGCACCTAAAAGCGGTCACAAAGAACCGGCAAAAGTAATGATTATGAATATGTAAAATATAGCAAGGAGATATTTTAATTGTTTATTAATAAACAAGTGTTTTCTTTGTCGGCTAAGATGAAGTTGACGATGCTGAGTGACTCGCGATCTTCAGTATTGAACGCGCCAGAGAGAAATGCACATTTCATAAGGATTACATAAGCAGAGAGCAGTCTGTAGTCTGTTTTCTTTCGTTTTGAATTATTCTGTTTAAAAGTAGACATGTGAGGCAAGTAGGCTACCTTATATGCTGAGTTTCGGTTCATTTATGAGACGAGCTTCACGGGCCGGCGCCTTCGTTTCTGATTAGGCTATCTATCGTGTGTATATTTACTTCTTATTTATTAAATCCAGGCAATTGGTTGATGAAACATTCATTAAAATTAAGATACAATTAATACAAAACGAAATTCAGGTTAAAGAAAGGGTTTGTGCTTTCTGTTTGATGTCTCTGTGAAAGTTTTAAAGCATCTTTTAGTGCCACTTTCAGAGCGCTCACGTCTGTAACGGAGAACACGTCCGTAACATTGTTTTTTCCTCATAAATGCGAACACGAAAAAAGAAAGAAAAAAAAATGAATATTATATGTAGGCTACTGTGGAGACTGAGAGGAAACCCTTCTTCATCCGGTGGGTAGTAGGCCTATTACTTTGGTTTGCACAGTGTAATTTACATAATCACTAAAAAAATATTTTGCCTCCTAAAGTTTTTTTTTTTTTTTTTTTTAAGCAATCAGAAATCTGAGGGGCCGGACATGTAAATGAGGGGGCCTAGGCCCACCCATTTCCCCCTCGTGGCTACCCACTGCTATATACAGTGAAATTCATTTATAAATAAAATTATTTTTTATATATATAATTCAGAACGTAAAAAAAAAAGAAGCAGGAACGAACTATATACATATCCTATATTGGATATTAACATCAATAGTGTAAATCGCGGCAGCAGCTTCAGGTTGGTAGTCCAAGGCATTGTTGTCTATCTGTACTTCCGGGGTTCTTCCCACCGGAGCCTCGCTTTCGATTTCAAAATGGCGGCTGCGTGAAATCAGCGTATACCAAAGTCTCTTTGATTGTGTAAGCGTGACTGCGACCGATCTCAGGTATATAGCATTTACCTCTGTTTGGTGACCGAAGCTGGCGAGCTTGTAAACGTGAGACCCGCGTTAAACAAGGCGTGAGGACCTCTGAGCAACATAGCTTCCTAATATAAACGGGTATATAAGGAAAGAGTTGAAAAGAATAATCAAATGTGCTGCTAAACTATTATATAAATGACCATTAACCATCCGTTCTATCGGATACCACCATTGGACCGATCTAGACGGGCTCACACCCCTGATATAGTTTTTTTGCATTTGTAAAAGAGCACTATAAATAAACAGATTTTGTTTTATTAATCATAAAAAAAAATTATTATCAATATAGCTGATTAGCATTAATTATCAAAAAAGTACCTGAAAAACATATTTTTTCAAGTACCTTGGAGGACCATATAAATACAGTTGTACATGAATATGGTTATTTTAAAGGTGATATTGTAGTTATATGGACAGTCAACTGATCACTTTATATCTGCTCTTTTACACCGGCTTTGAATAAGACTCATCCAATCAGAATCTAAAGCCATAACTATATATTTTATAAATTAGAGCTAATTACAGTAATTGTCGTTAACTGTTATATTTGGGAGACAATCTGATGTGCTGAAAGGAGCAAAGACTAAAAGAACCGCAGAGAGAAAAGATGCTTCCCTCCGGCATAATCTTCATGACAGACGCACACACACACACACACACACACACACACACACACACACACACACACACACACACACACACACACACACACACACACACACACACACACACACACACACACACACACACACACACACACACACACACAGAGAGATCAGAACAAGTCATCCATACGCTCAAAGCGACAGCAGATGGCAAACTGGGAAACAAGACTTTTAATTTAATTAACCTGAAATAAATAAGAAGGCCTGAATAATGCATGCCATTAAATTCAATATCAGCCATGCAAATGTGCAATTCTGTGTGGGATAATTTGATTTCTGAAGCAAGGATTAATTCCAGTATTAATGTAATCTAATATAATGTGGCTTTATGCATCACGTCTAAATGACAGCAATAATTAAGTTCTATGATAAGGTCACGCATCTGAGGTTTACATGCAAGCGTTAAAAATGAGGTCTGTAAATAATGCATAACAACAATTTTTATAAATAACTTTGGTAACACTTTATTTTAAGGTGATGTAGTTACACGTTACTACAAACTATAGTAATAAATTAATAATTAATTAAAAGTAACTAACCCTAAACCAGACCCTAACCGTAACTCTATAGAAAGTACATGTCGATACATGTCGTGTTTTAATGTGTATCTACACCAAATATAAACAGTATATTGAACAAAGGCATAGAGAAAACAATGACGTGTTCTAGATATGATTACTGTCCTCAGACAGACTCTGATCGACATCCACAGATTCTTCAACAAACTACAAATCAAAGTGACTGTGGCTTGAAGCACATCTCTGGACCAATGAGATTCGCTCCACTTGAAGGAAACTCTAGCGCCCCCTTGAGGCCACAACAAGAACACATCAGGACGGCACTCCAATGTGGCGGCCAGTAAAAACTATTTGGCTTTAAAAACTATTTTAAATTCAAACCTCAACTTAGTATAAAGTACCACAGGCATAAATGATGATTTTGACTTCAACTTCTCAACTATTAAACTTTGAGAAAATGCTAAAAAAAGGAAAGAAAAACATATTTAACAATACAAAAGTGCTTTTAAAATTCAAGACAAAAATAATGTAGCTGTAAAAAAAAGTTGTCCAATTAATATTATTTTTTTACTATTACTATTACATTCTAATAGCATTAGGGTATTTTCTGTGAAGTCTACCTTTTTAATAATATGCTAATGTTGTACTTATTTAAAAAAGATGATGCTCTTCTTTTATTTATTTTTATATGGTAACACTTATTTTTAATAGATTTAAAAGATTATTTTTGTAAATTTCCTGTGTTTTTGTAAAAAAGAAAAGAAAAAGTTTTTAGTTATTTTAATACTTTAACTTAAATTAAAATGACAAATGTTGCATTGGGCATTTTTTAGTGCTGTCTGATCGACCAATCGCGATCAATCGCATCTAACATAAACATGCAGTACTGGTCTAAAGTTTGGAAACATTACTATTTCTAATGTTTTTGAAAATAGAAATCTTTTGTAACAGAATACAAACTACCATTCAAGATTTTGGGGTCAGTAATATGTCCAGACCTGAACCCACACTGAAAACCTCTGGAATGTGATCAAGAGGAAGATGAATAGTCACAAGCAACCAAACTATTACTATTGTAGTTCTTTCATTACGACAATATAAATTTCTCGCTAGCTATAAATCAGAAGTGGAACGCATACACTTACACACAAACTGACCGCAACTTTCAGACGCCATCTTTATTTTTAGCTCAACTGTCACAGAATGAAATGCACAGGATTGTGGGATATCAAAGGCAGCGAAGGACACATCTGTGCTGCCTTCAAAACCTGATCAGATGTGAAGACAGAAAGTGAAGCTTACATTGGACTCAGACGTGCCTTGATGATTTCCTTCATACCTTGGTATGAACGTGTCCTCCGAAAGCAACATTTTGTTGAAATTTCCGTCCGAAATTTTCGTATGCGTTTTTTCGTATTCATGATTCGGTGGGTCTGAATTGTCAAAACACCATTCAAACGGCTTGCTACGGATGCGAAAACGCAGAAAATCGAACACGATCCGATTTTTTTTATGACGGACGAAAGTTTCGGAGGCAGTGTGTAAGCGTGATTGACATAACGTGAGGTCGTATTTATTTTTTAACGTGGGAAAATTTCTGACGCGAATTTCGGACTCAGTGTGCAAGGGCCTCAAGGCTACAGGCAGGGCGGTTTTATATCAGGGTTGGAGAGCTACGGGAATAATGTTGCCCATCCATGTACTAGATCTTGAAGGAGTCCAATCCCTCTCTCCACAGACCCTCCAAACCCAAGAGCAACACTCGTCCTGTGAAAACCACAGACAATCCAGGCGGAGGGAAGCAGATCGTCTTTGTCATTTTGACATCCTTCTCTTCATGCTAATGTGCCTGATGTCAGAGGAATACTAATCAGATTTGCTGTCTGTCTGTGCCCTGCACTGAGCTATTCCCTTTAATCCTCATCTCAATAATGTCTTTCTTTCTCACAATCGTTTTTACAGCTTTTGACTTGATGACAGTGAATGAATTATTTCGGCATAGTCATGCCAGAATTTACATAAAACTTAACCGCTGGACAACAGACACCAACATGGCCAGAACCACAACTGAATAAATTAGTTTTTATTCAGTTTTCGCTATTCTATCTCTTACATCACTTAGAAAAAAATGCTTACTGAAGTATTGAAAATATAAGATAAAACAGGCAAACAATTAATGAATCAAGCCATATATTCTAGAGATCCTATCATAAACCTGAGAGCATCATTGGAGGTGGGTTTTGCAAGGGCAAACGACTCAGAAAATGTAATATTTCATAAAGAGCGTTTTTGTTTTCTATGCGACAACTGAAATGAAACAAAATGATGAAGTGAAACAAAATGGCCAAGGCTGCTCGTATATCGGTTTCATTCATAAAACGTGTGTCAAGGTAAGATTACGGCTCACTTCTCCCAATAACAATACAGCTGTGCTCTTGAAAAGCATGTTCCACTCCATTCCCCACCCCGGCATCCATGAACAATAGCAAAACACAAACACTTCTGAGTCTGACTACACCAGAATCTCCCCTCTCATCTCTCGCATCCCTCTAATTACGAGCGGCTCAAGAGGCGTGTGTATAACACTTCTGAGCTGAGGAGTGAGTGAGATGTGTCCAATCAGCAATTAGTCATTAAAAAGTGCTGTCGCCACAGAAACACGAGGTGAGGTGAAGTTTGGGCTCAGGATTTAATATCAGGCACATAATTAAAGAAACAAGATAGAGTGAACACATACTAACATCCTATGGGAGAAAACGCCTTGTTGAGGAGAATGGCCAGACTGATAGAAAGGCAACATTGACTAAAATAAGCACTCGTTACAACCGAGGTCTGCAGAAGAGCATCTCTGAACGCTCAACACGTCCAAACTTGAAGCAGATGAGCGTCAGAAACAGAAGACACACACCGGTGACACTTAGTCAGATGAGAACTAGTCAGTTGTTCAGACTGATGGCAGAAGATCTGGACTTTCATTGGCCACTGACCGCCCGGGGGTCTGACTGACGTCTAAAGCAATCATTCACTGGTTGTTTGGTTCCGGGTCATGTTTAGGGGCATACAAATTTAACTTATTGGACGTATTTGCCGAGTCTGTGCCGCAAACTTTGCTTAATTCACATACTTTTAAAAAAATCCAGCGTTTAGTTGATCCTGGTTAGCGCTGAACACAATGGCTTGCTTTTTCCACAAGGGGGTTTGACATCACGGCATCTTTTGGCGCTTTTCCACTGCATGGAACGGTACGGTTCGGTTCGGTACGGCTCACTTTGGCGCTTTTCCACTGCATGGTACAGTACGGCTCGGTTCGGTACGGCTCACTTATGGCACATTTCCACTGCATGGTACGGTACGGTACGGCTCGCTTCGGCTCGCTTTAAATGGTACCTGGTCTGTTGAGGTTCCAAGCATACCGTACCGATACTAATATGTGACGTGAAAACACTACAGATCACTGATTGGTCAGACAGACAGAATCGTCACTATCAGCGTCATTGTATTTGCGACACGAGACACTAAACCCACTAGATTTAAATAGCCAGTAGACAACAGCCACCACTGTAGCACATGTTTTAAAACTACTTGCTTGACTTGCTTGTAGAAAATAGAAAGAAAGAAAACTTCCATAAAAAAGAAATGGCTGAATCGTGGTCAGTGGACGAAGTGCAGACGTTCGTCTCGTTGGTTGCCGAGGAGCGGATAAACTATAACGGTCAGACTATAATCCCACCCACTTTGAAGCGGTACTAACTGCAGTGGAAAAGCAAACCGAGCTAAAGCGAGCCGAGCCGTGCCGTGCTGAGCCGAGTCGTACCAAGCAGTGGAAAAGCGAAGCGAGCCGAACCGTGCCGCGCCGAGCCGAACCGTACTGAGCCGTACCGAGCCGTACCAGCAGTGGAAAAGCGCCATTTGTTTCCAGGCGGACTGTAAAGAACGCGACACACACGTCTCCTGGAAATCCTGTAGAATTCAAGCAGATTCGAAACTCAGATTCGACTTCGATTCGACTCTGCGTGTTTCCCATGTTGTGTGCCATTTGGATCAGACCCTTCAGCCAACGGTCCGTGGCCGTGACGTCCGAAGCTGAGACTAGCTAAGAACAAGCACCAATTCATCTAGTTGTTTTTGCCAGATTAATACAAAAAGTATTAACCAACAGGACAAAAACAAATCCTTTGTCGGATGAATTTCATTTGTGCATGTGAATAGGCCGCAACATGAACACCGACCCTAATAGAAAAGGTTTTTTTCTTATTAAAAGTTTGGGGTTGTGTTCAGTTGTACCGCAGAAACACATTTACCCACAGCACTCCAACAGAAACTCCATAAACCTGAAGAAAACCTGCCGTTCCTGCTGCAATTTGAACAGGCAATCCTCTAGACGGGCACACTAAAACCTGAGAGCCCCACTGGAATACAAATGAAGCGTTCCTCACGTCCTGAAGAAAATCAACACAATCCCATGACAGCTTCTGGAAGTTTAGACCCACATAATACTGGGCCAAGAGTACATACAAGAGTCATTTATTCATCAATGCAACACTCTCAGCTTATACAAACCGTACCTTTGCAACCACATAGGCAACATGGCAGCGAGGTTTGCAAAGTATGATCACCATATAAATGCTATTTACATATCAACACAATATTTACAAGCTACTCCAAGGTACATTGTGATATTACCGTGGTACTTTTTTTTCTGTGAGATACTTCTGTATCTGGCAGGCTCAGGGTGTGTCAGTTAGTGAAGAGTGTCGGGTCGACACCATGCGTATCGAAGCTGTGCTGGCGTGTCAAGCGAGTGCGAACGCCTGAATCAACAGCGGTCACTCTTCGGCCCATAGACTCAGGCAGAGTGGAGCTGTGTTCAGTTTACTGGAGCAGGTGCGTAATCAAACCTCTTTGGTCCCGTGTGTATATGTGTGTGTGTTTGTGATTTCCCACGGGTGGCGAGGGTCTCAGGTAAAGCAGCAGAGAGCAGATGGGACAGGCGTCGGAGGAGAGCCTCAGGTGTCCCAGTCCCAGTGCGTACGCCACAGACCCCTGTGTGTTCGTCAACACCTGTCCAGATGCAGGACCACATGTGAAACTGCTGGATAACGGATTCCTCTTTAGGAATGACAGACAGCTGATCTACTGAGAGCTTGAAAAGTACCTGATTTTAAAGGGATAGGACACCAAAAACTGAAAATACTGCCATCATTTACTCACCCTCATGTTGTTTTTAAAACTAAAGAAGGATTTTTGATTTAACAGCAATTATATAGGCTATATAATATATGAAATTCAAAAATTATATTATATATAAATTATTTAATTAATCCATTTATATCATTTATTGATATATTTTAATATAATTATATATACACTCACCGGCCACTTTATTAGGTACACCTGTCCAACTGCTCGTTAACACTTAATTTCTAAGCAGCCAATCACATGGCGGCAACTCAGTGCATTTAGGCATGTAGACATGGTCAAGACAATCTCCTGCAGTTCAAACCGAGCATCAGTATGGGGAAGAAAGTTGATTTGAGTGACTTTGAACGTGGCATGATTGTTGGTGCCAGAAGGGCTGGTCTGAGTATTTCAGAAACTGCTAATCTACTGGGATTTTCACGCACAACCATCTCTAGGGTTTACAGAGAATGGTCAGAAAAAGAAAAAACATCCAGTGAGCGGCAGTTCTGTGGGCGGAAATGCCTTGTTGATGCCAGAGGTCAGAGGAGAATGGCCAGACTGGTTCGAGCTGATAGAAGGGCAACAGTGACTGAAATAACCACTCGTTACAACCGAGGTATGCAGCAAAGCATTTGTGAAGCCACAACACGCACAACCTTGAGGCGGATGGGCTACAACAGCAGAAGACTCCACCGGGTACCACTCATCTCCACTACAAATAGGAAAAAGAGGCTACAATTTGCAAGAGCTCACCAAAATTGAACAGTTGAAGACTGGAAAAATGTTGCCTGGTCTGATGAGTCTCGATTTCTGTTGAGACATTCAGATGTTAGAGTCAGAATTTGGCGTAAACAGAATGAGAACATGGAACCATCATGCCTTGTTACCACTGTGCAGGCTGGTGGTGGTGGTGTAATGGTGTGGGGGATGTTTTCCTGGCACACTTTAGGCCCCTTAGTGCCAATTGGGCATCGTTTAAATGCCACGGCCTACCTGAGCATTGTTTCTGACCATGTCCATCCCTTTATGGCCACCATGTACCCATCCTCTGATGGCTACTTCCACCATGTCACAAAGCTCTAATCATTTCAAATTGGTTTCTTGAACATGACAATGAGTTCACTGTACTAAAATGGCCTCCACAGTCACCAGATCTCAACCCAATAGAGCATCTTTGGGATGTGGTGGAACGGGAGATTCGCATCATGGATGTGCAGCCGACAAATCTGCGGCAACTGTGTGATGCCATCATGTCAATATGGACCAAACTCCCTGAGGAATGCTTCCAGCACCTTGTTGAATCTATGCCACGAAGAATTGAGGCAGTTCTGAAGGCAAAAGGGGGTCCAACCCGTTACAAGCATGGGGTACCTAATAAAGTGGCCAGTGAGTGTATTTATAATATGAATGAAAGGTAAGTCATACATGTTTAAAACAACATGGCTGTCCAACATTTTTTTATATTAAAAATATGTTTTACATTTAAGCACTTGAGTTTTAAGGTTTTAACTGTTTTGTATTTGAATATATTTTAAAATGTAATATATGAATGTTCAGCATCATTACTCCAGTCTTCAGAGTCACATGATCCTTCAGAAATCACTCTAATATGCTGATTTGCTGCTCGAGAAACATTTTTGAGTATTATCAATGTTGAAAACAGTTGAGCTGGTTAATATTTTGGATGCAACTGTGATTAATTTTCTTTAGGACTCTATGATAAATGGAGAGAGCTGCTGTAAACATGTTTCTCACTACAGTAATGAGAGTCATTTGGCATGGGGGAAATGTTTAACTGTCATGAAAATAATGTTTTGATACAAAAACAGGTTTCATTCATGTCATTTTCAAGCAAAATATCATTTTCTCAACATGTGATTCTGAATGTCCCAAACATTAACCAAACTGTACATGAGCATAAGTGCATTTTGCATGCCGACAGAACTGACAAACGAACTGATGACCGCCGTCAGAGATGGAGAAGAGGAGAAGAGAGGAGCTTGTAATAGTCTCCTCTCGCTTGGCTGCCCAAACAGGGGCTGACAGCGTTAATGTGACTTAGCTCAGACGGGGTGAATTATTAAAAACCACAGCAATGGCAGGGGAAGGAAAAGGGCAGCGAATATCACTGTCAGCCCAACACGGATTACTGTGTGTACGTGAACATGTTCAGAAATTGCACAAATAACGGCTCTGTGCCCCTGTCCCTTAGAGCATGACATGAATTAGCATTTTTCCTGCGACTCAGTGTGTGTGTGTGTGTGTGTGTGTGTGTGTGTGTGTGAGAGTGTCCATGTAGCGAGCGTTGGCTAGTGGTCTACAGAGAGCATATGGCAACTGTAACGACCACATGTCACCGCCCGCAACATCTGATAACCTCTCCTTATGAGGCATCATACTTCATAGCTCATCTTACATCATCCTTCAGGAGAAAAATAACATTCCCCCTCATGCAATCAGCTTTCATTAATGTGACAAGACTGAAATATCTGCTGCGAATCAATTATAAACATAAGCAGTCATAGCAACACAACATTAAAGGTGAAGCCATTGAGGCCATTTCTACACTACACAGAATTGCAAACAGAACTAGATTTTGCACATGCAGAACTTGCTGTCATGAAGATGGATGGTCGCCAAAACGTTGTTTTTTTTTGTTTTTTTTTGCATGTTGTTTTGTGATATGGATCAGGTCTCCCTTCAATGCAAGAGATATTAATGGCTATTTTAATGTCGGTCAAGAAAAATCTTACATTTTGTGATGTCTGCATCACAAAACAGTGGTTGTTAAGGACTTAACTACCTAATGTTACAAGTTCATGTTCAAAGCTGTAGTGCAAGGGCACTAGTAATAATGATTTTTAACTTAAGATGTCGCCTAAAAAAAACCCTCTTATGCAAGAAGTCTCTTATTCTCAACAAGGCTGATAAAATATACAGTAAAAACAGTAATACTGTGGAATATTATTACAATTTAAAATAGCAGGTTTCTCTGTGATTATATTTTAAAATGTAATATATGATGCAAAGCTGAATTTTCAGCATCATTACTCCAGTCTTCAGTGTCACATGATCCTTCAGAAATCACTCTAATATGATGATTTGCTGCTCAAGAAACATTTCTGATTATTATCAGTGTTGAAAACAGTTGTGCTGCTGCTTCATATTTTTGTGGAAACCACGATTTTTTTTCAGGATTCTTTAATGAATCGAAAGTTCAAAAGAACAACATTTATTTATATTATTACCTTATAAATGTCTTTACTGTCACTTCTGATCAATTTAATGCATCCTTGCTGAATAAAAGTGGTAGTTTGACCCCAACAGTAGTGTATATGCCACTTCAGATATAACTTCTGTGCCGTTTTTGTGATGTAAATAAATCTTTAGGCCGAGAGAGAGAGAGTTCAAGACATCCGTGGAGCAGAGCTGAAACCTGTCGACGTGATTGGTAATGTCGTGTGTGTGGGTATGCGAGGACATTTGCTGCTGGAGATGAGCGGATTGACCCTCTCAAAATGGAGGCTGATTGGAGAGCAGATGCTTTACAAGACGAGCTAATTAAGTTGAAGTCGCAGTGTGAAACAAGAGGAAGATTATCGCTCTCCTCGATCGTGTTGAGAGGACAAATCCAATTCCATCTCATTTCTCTATTTTACTCTCTTTCTCTCTCTCTCACTCGCTCTCCCTGTACAGCCGAGCAATGATGTATTGCAGAGTTTAATCTTTACTAAGTTTTTGGTCATTTTGACTGCTGAAGTGGAGGACGCCTCAGAGGAATTCTAATAGGAGATATTTGTAACACGCTAAATGTCTTGCACACGCTCAGTAGAGACTCTCTGTGCCAGAGAAAAAGAATCACTGAGTTGTTATTGTTAACAAAAACTGAAACTATTAAAAATAATTTGTTTGGTATTTGAAATAATAAACATAATAATACAAAATATAAGCAATTGATAAAAAAACTTTGAAAATTGGCAGCCTAAGGAAATAAAATAACTTGAAGTGCTAAAATTACTAAAACCAAAAATTAAATAAAAATACAGCTAAATATAAAAAAAATTACAATCACAAGAGTAAAAAAAAAAGAAAAAGAAAAAAAAGCTAATTCAAAATTATTAATATATAGTACTATAACATCATGTAAATACTATAACAGTATATTACAAATAATAAAATAATATTGCACTGATTCACCTTCGGAGTAATTCGAAACAAAAAAACGAATGCCTTTGAATTTAAATGTTATATGATTATTTGGGAACTATAAGACTAGTAGTTATGAAATAAAATTGTACTCGTGCACTTGTTTTATCAACCCATTACACATTCACAAAACCTTACCTTAACACGACTCCACTTTCAATTGCACAACTAGTGCACCAACACTTTGTGAATTTTGTTACACTCCTTTAATACCAAACACAAAAAGTTTGAAGCAAATTTGCAAACTGAATCAAGATTGCAATCAAGAAAAGTGAAACTGAATCAAGCGACCGGGAAAGGCCAGCGCCGCGAGGGAAGTTACGAGCATGACCGAGGCGAATCTCTAATGAGCTCTAACCAGTCTGGGATGCCGAGGGACTAAGGGAGATCAGGTCACAGGTCAAAACAGAGCTGGCAGCTGTCATTTACACTCCCGATCTCGCTGTTTATAGACGCTCTGTCTGGCAGAAGCCAATTAATGTTCACCCGTAGCAACTGAGAACTAGACAAAAATGTGTGAAGAAAAAGGATATCCGTTGCTTTGAGAGCGTGCCGAGACTAGCATGTATGTGTACCTGGACAGGTTTCTTGCGCGAGCCCTCGTTGTTTTCCGCCTCCTCATGTTCTTTGCTGCCCTGCGGCAGGTTTGAGTAGTTGGCGAGACTGCTGAGAAGAGACGATACCATGGGAATTGTGTCCATCTCCTCCTGTAGAGCAAACACACGCACATACAGAACAAATATTGTGAGCATTAAATAATTCACTCGTGATGAACATCATCTGAAATGTCACGTTTACATTTACAGATTATACAAAAGACAAGCCCAGAGGACAATTTATTGCTCAGAATTGAATTTTTAATAGCTAATGAAACTCTCAGTAGAGTTTTATTTACAGTACGAAGCATCATCTGAAATGGAGGAATAGTAAAAACAGAAACAACTAAGTCAGTAGTTGTCATACAGTAAGAGTACAGAGCAGCTCAGATCATTTGATCGAGGAAGAATTTGATGAAAAACTTGAGAAGCTGCCGTAACGATTTAGTGACAAAGTAAAATGTGTTTACGGCACATTTGATCAAATACAGT
The DNA here is from genome assembly GCF_029890125.1 of Rhinichthys klamathensis goyatoka. Classification (NCBI taxonomy): domain Eukaryota; kingdom Metazoa; phylum Chordata; class Actinopteri; order Cypriniformes; family Leuciscidae; genus Rhinichthys; species Rhinichthys klamathensis. The sequence continues at coordinate 4,657,890 of NW_026606822.1, forward strand.
AGGTCATCCATGCAAACCAAAAATATATGCATACTGTGCATATTAATTAGTCATCTAGCATACATTGGGCTTCACAAACATCTTGAATTTACATGTATTGAATTCAGTGTATCACAGAAAAAATATTTGAGATCACACTGAAATAGCCAATTTGTTTTTTGTGGTCTTAATTGCAATTGTTGAGATCTCTTCTGAAACTCTAGAAAAGACACAAGCCAAAGTCTCCATTTGCTCAACGTTTAATCTCATTTCCACTAGGAGAAACAACAGAGGCATACAAGTAAAATAAAATCTCATTTGAGACTTTTCAAAGACCTTCCGTCATCTGAACTAAAATTTTCTGTTGACAAGCTGACAAGATTTTAGGTTAAAATGCATATGCATGCACTTTATAATTTAGCTCATGTAACATTTGAATCACTTAAATAGTCAACTAATAAATATGAGGCCATAGAAAGGCAGTTTAAAATAGTTTTAGATGCAGTATAGCATGTGATTTGCACTTATTTTGGACTGAGGGCTCTCGCATGCTGTTATCATCCACCTGCAGAGATCAATGTCCTGGGGGCTTGCTGCCCTTCAAACCTTAATTATGCTTATTAATAACTGTCAGACTCTTTTATTCCATTAATCACTATAGTTTGCGTGCCTGTGCCTCACTGTCTATCTCTAATGAGAGTTAAAATGTGCCGCCATTGCATGTTTATAATGTAACGTGCGTGCAGGAGCTCGTGTGTACCTCGAACAGGGCCATGTTCTTGCCGTCATATTGCTGGTTCTTCTCTGGGTCGGTGCTGTTGATGAATGGACTGCTCTCCTTGGGGTTCCCATCTCCTGTTAGCAGAAAACACAATTAAATCATCAGCATGACAGCAGACGCCGAGCAACTCCAGAGGGCTTCACGGGCAAAAAGCTGCTGTAACCATTCCAGCACTTTACATTTTAGATGCATAAAAGAAGGTAAAACATGTTTAGGTCATGCATACCAAAAACAGAGATTAAAAAAAAATTGAATCCAAATTTATGCATCTGGCAGATGCTTTCATCCAAAGCGACTTTCCTTGCATTCAAAATATACAGGTCATGCATTCCATAGGAATCAAAATTATATTGCCATAATGTTCTACTGTTTGAGTTGCGATTATTTAGACCATCCTTTATTGATAATTCACACTGAGTCTTTTTTGTGGTCTTAAAGGAGAACTCCGGCGCAAAATGAACCTTTGGTCTAATAAAACATTGGTACCTAGTCAACCGTTCTCTGAGATTTGTTTTCATGATAATCGAATGTAAAGAGTTTTATCTCTAAAAACTGTTTAGCGTATAATGCTAGTAATGGGGGCATATAATAAGTAAAAAGAAATCGCTAGTTTATACCACTAACAAGACAGTCTCGACTAGTCAAACCACGAACGACGTGCTAAGTGAGCTGAACTGTATGAATGGCGTTTGTGGTTTGACTAGTCGAGACTGTTTTCCAAAGATGGCTCCTGTCTGTATACTCGAAGTGGACTGTCTTTATCTTTATCTTCTTATTAAACGGTCTGGACACTTACAAAGTAGGTGAAAGTAGGGACCCTCATTATGTTACTGTGTTCGTGTGGGGCTATTTTGAGCCTTGTTAGTGGTATAAACTAACGATTTCTTTTTACTTATTATATGCCCCCATTACTAGCGTTATACGCTAAACAGTTTTTAGAGATAAAACTCTTTACATTCGATTATCATGAAAACAAATCTCAGAGAACGGTTGACTAGGTACCAATGTTTTATTAGACCAAAGGTTCATTTTGCGCCGGAGTTCTCCTTTAATTGTAATTGTTGAGATCTCTTCTAGAAAAGTTTTCCATTTGCTTACATTTAATACCATTGCCACTAGGAGAAACAACAGAAGCATGGAAGTAAAATAAATCTCATTTGAGACTTTTCAAAGACCTTCCTTCAGCTGGACTAACATTTTCCTAAGATCCTTAAATAGCAAATTGATATTTCTAGTAAAACAGTAATATTACTTTGTAAAGACACTAGCAGCGACACAGGTGGACTGTTTGAGGTGACCTGTATCTGTACAGGTAAGATGGTTTCATTTACCGGTGTGTTCATTCACCTGGGATCTTGGATCAGAGGGCATCTATTTTTAGGCCCCATCCACACTACTGCGTTTTAGTTTAGAAACCGATAATTAAAACGAATACGATCTCCGTCCACATCAGTGTTTTAGCTGCGTATTAGAATTGTTCTCTGTCCACATTAAAACGACTGAAAACGCGGATCACGTGACCATTCACCAACACTGGGCATGCGCGTGCCGGTGTAAACACAACTTCATCGATAAAATTATCCCACCATGCTCTGGGTTAACCCCAAACCGACGCTCCATGTACGGTCAACGCCGCCGCTGCACACGGGAATTGTCACAGATCGCTCGAATAATAGCTTGACTCCGGCGCATGTAAGCAGTTATAGCGTTGTAAAATGCAGAATTTACTTGTACAACAGCGGCTAGCAAAGATATACGCCATGACTGATGACACCCAATCATAGAGCCGAGCGTGAGCCTCTACTACGTCATCGTTTCTAAAGTCCTCCGTTTTGACCCGTCTACACTAAAACGCCCTCCGGAGATTCAAAACGAAAAACGGATCGGCAGCGTTTCTAAACTTTTTAAACCGTTTCGGGTCTCCGTTTTTGCCGTTTTAGTGTGGACAAGAGGTGCAATCGTAGCAAAAGGTCTCCGTTTTTAAACGAAAACGCAGTAGTGTGGACGGGGCCTTAGGGCCTGGATGGCAGGGTTCGAGTGATGATTGGGTGTCTCTGAATGCACTTACACCACAGCAGAGGAATTTTAAAGAGGTGTTCTGCACACACACCGGTTTAAAAATTAGAACCAAAAAGTATCCATCCATCGGGAAAGATAACATTGGATAAGATTACTTGCATTGGGATCAGGTTTGCATTTTTCTAATGTCATATGCATGGATTCATTCGTTCTGCACAGGTCATTCTCACCATACAATGCAAAACTGATACATCCAATTTTCCATTTAAGCCCTTTATCTGACATTAAGTCACCAGTGATATTTCCCATTCTCTAACCTCTATGCTCCTACTCAGAAAAATCAAAGTCCTGATTACAGGTTAGTCATCCAATTCCAATCTGATCTCTCCAGCGGTCATTCCCAGTGTACGAGAGGACAGCGGATCTCATGCGCTCTGAAGCCACCGCCCGCTGTCATCGCTTGATTGACGCTTCGGCCTCTGAGGATTTCAGTATGGCTGTCAGTCTGTCACGCTGCATTGAGTTAAATCACACTGTGCCACGGACTTGTGCTTACATTACAATGACAGTCTGTGAGGCCGTGGGCCGGAGGGAATAGAGATTTCCCCCCCTATTAAATATACCTAGGGATTGACCATCACAAATAATTACCATAGAATGACAAAAAGTAAATATACTTACATAAAACACAATCTGTGTTAATGTGTCTTGTAACCAAATGCAACAATTCATGTTTTAATATTCAAATGTATACCTCTTTTATGATTACAATATGCCTTCACTGTTAAACTAAATATTTTCTTTATTATGGTTAAACTTTAAATTATAGAATACAGAATGGATTAAAATAGACAAACTAGATTACAATATAGTTTTCATAAAAATGGATGCAGAGTTTTATGACTGATAGATAGATAAAACGATAGATAGACCGACAGACAACTACAAAGAAAGATAGAATGATTGATAGATAGATAGATAGAACATTAGATAGATAGATAGAACATTAGATAGATAGATAGAACGATGGAACAATAGATAGAATGATGGAACGATAGATAGAATGATGGATGGATAGACAGAATGACAGAATGATGGGTGGATGGATGGATAGATAGATAGATAAATAGATAGATTGATATATAGATCAATAGAACGATGGAACGATAGATAGAACGATATATAGAATGATAGAACAATAGATATGACAGAACGATATGATGGATGGATAGACAGAATGACAGAATGATAGATTGACAGATTGACGGATAGATGGACAGACAGACGACATCACTGCATCAGCATAACTCAACCTAATCACTTAAACGTGGCATCATGAATATTAATCTTAATTGTGATTGGATGTGTAACCGCATGTTCCAGCTGTCGAACACTTCACATCGGACACGTTCCTACTCAGTAATTACAGAAGAGTGTTGTCATTAGCGGAGGTGATGTCATTCACTTCAGCAGTGTGAAGCATGGAGAACTTTTCCCCTGAAGAAAAGCGCATTTGTTGCGGTACGTTACGGACGGTCACGGATCTGAATCCAGCGTTATCGCATTCAGTCCTTTCCAATCACGCGTACACTGTAGGTGCTGTGATGAGTGTGTGTTATATGAACTTGTGTGTGACAGAAAGGGACTCGTTGTCAGATTTAATATTTCTTTCTCGCACTCCACACTTAGTGAAACCTCTGTGGAGTCTGGAAACAGCTGATTAAATCCAGAAAATAACACTCTCGTTTATCTGCATTGGTCACGTTCGCTGGCTTTTCCATGAAAAAGAACTGACACTTGGGATTGGGTAAAAAAAAACTAAACAAAAAAACCCCCAGACAAACCAAACTAATCCCAGAATTCAGCGGCCGGCCCTGTCTGACAGAATTAAGACCCAGTGCTATGATGGTCCCGTGAAATCTTGTCTTTTCATTGGCTCAAATATTGTGACACATTGTCAAGGATTCATCAGTGTTGGTTACACGGACCATGTTTCCCAGGGGCCTAAAAATAGCAAAGACTGGCAAAAACTCAAAGCAGTCTCAGACTCAGACATCGCACAGAGAGTGCACACAAAAATAGCACAAGCCTTCTCAAAACTTGTCATCTGATTGGTTGGCTTCATGCAATTTCATAGTATACAGTTTTTGCCAATTTCCAGGTCCAAGACACTAGACAACATTTACACATTTGGCAGCCTTTTTTTATCCAAAGCAGCTGATGATGTATTCAGACTAGCGTGTACCTTAGTGTTGGTCGCTCCATGTTTGCCCAGCTACAGGAGCCCGACAAAATATAATGGGGAAAGAACTTGCTGTTCCAAACAATTTTTCCAAAATTCCAGGTTTGAAACGACATGAGGGTGAGCGAAATGATGACAGTATTTTTATTTTTGGGTGAACTGTCCCTTTAAATGCATTTAAATATCTAGAGATGTCAATTAAAAAAAAAATCATTATCATTCAAATGAACGATCAATTAATAAAGGACTTGTTAACGTTAATACTGCGAAAATAGTGCATGTAGCCAAAAATAATAAATGTAATTTTAAATATAATTATGTCTAATAATATTTATTTAATAATATCTAAATGATTTTTATTTACTTTAAAATTAAATTCAAATATTTAAATGTTAATATTTTAATGATTATTTGTATTATTTATTATTTAAATAACATTATTAAATGCATAATAAATATTAAATAATTTACACTTAAAATTGGGGGTGGGGTGTTCAACTGCTAGACATGGTTAATTAATTAATTAATAGAAATACTGAAAAATTGCATGTGGAGGAATCCAAATGCTTTGTGGATGTAGCCTAAAATATAAAAATATAACTTTAAATATAATTGCAAAACCATGCCTCATTCATAATATTTATATATTTTGTAACATATAAATTAAATTCATTTAGTTTAAATTAAATTAATACAAACATGTAATAAAACACTTTATGCAAGATATGCAATTAATTACTTGTTAACAGTAATAAAAGCATATGCTCTGTAATAAAGCATATGCTCATGCTTTGTGCATAATAGCCTAAAACATAAAATTCAATTTGAAATAAAATTGTATAACTATGCCTCATATTAATTATAATATTTTGTAATATATACAGTTTAATTTATTAAGTTCAAACAAAAAGATTTATATTTATATTATAAATTATTATATAAATATTTTTTTAAATTTAAACTAGGGCTGGGCAACGAATAATCGCGATTAATCGCATCCAAAATAAAAGTTTGTGTTTACATAATATATGTGTGTGTAGTGTGTATAATTATTTTGTATATATAAATACACACACATGCATGTATATATTTAAGAAATATTTGCATGTATATACAGTACATCATATATATTTATACATAATTAATATTATATATAAATATTTGATATATCAATAACACATTTTTCTTAAATATATACATGCATGTGTGTGTATTTATATATACAAAATAATTATACACACTACACACACACATATATTATGTAAACACAAACTTTTATTTTGGATGCGATTAATCGTTGCCCAGCCCTAATTTAAACTTAAAATTGTGGTGGCATTCAACCGCACTCATAAATTGAGCGTCAGCGTCAGTTCTGGCTCATTCAATATCTCATGAAAGGTCAGAGGACTCCCTGAACAGAGCCATACCGCCAAATTTTAATTATCGACTTGAATTGCAATTTATTCAATACAATTTCCTAATCATTTTTATTGTCATGTGTGTTCTTGACTTAATGGACCTGACATAAATATGATCACTTAATGACTTGAAAGCAGAACATGCTGTAAAATAAGCTGGAAAAAGCCATCCACAGAAGTGTGGCGTGCCCTCCAGCCAAGATCAACAAAAGCTTTGAGCAGGAACGAGCTCGCCGTATAGGACCAGGCCTAGCGTCTCCATCGAGAGCTTTATATGTTTCTTTGACACTAGCAGGGGATCAGAACAGAGACAGCGCACACAGTGCACAGCAGACCCGCCATCTGCTGCCCTTGACTGCTGATCCCAGACCAGTTTGATCTTTCCTCTCATTACATTTGGAGAAGCTCTGGTCCTGAAGGAGCGCTAATGCACAAATCTGTCCAAAACATCTCTTGGGTTTGTGCTCCGGCGTTCAGAGTAACAGCGTCTGCGAGTGTTAATAAGACCGGTCGAGGAGAGCCACGTGCATCTGACCTGTGCAGATAAAGCCGTGTTTCATCGCTGCTGAGAAGCGTTTTAGAGACGTTTTGTGACAAACGGCTGCACACTTCAACTCACAGATAATGATTCACGTCGCAGAGGTGGTCTAAACCGAGCTCTTACAGGGCCAGAGAGTGGGAGCTTGAGGAGGACGTCAGAAACTACACTTTTAAACCGTCTGGGAATGTGAGTGGTTTATGTGTGTGTGCAAAACTCACCGCCTTGATGATAGTGTTTCGAGTGGTTACTTACAAAACAGCCCACCTGCGGGTCTCTAGGCTATTCTGGCTCAGTGATATATAGGAAAAAACATCATTTATTTGCAATGATTTATAAATTCGAGCAACATTGTGAAGATGTTTTAAAAAAAGTCTTTGATTTAACTTCAGTAAGAAATACAACCGTCGGTTCATTGCTGTGAATCATTTCAAATGAATTCAAACGAATCAAAGTCAACGAATTGACTCTTGACTCTTATTCACGCTTAATTTACAGTATCATTCAAAAAAGCCCCCATGTGGAATTTAGAATAATGTAGGGAAAAAAGAAAAAAGTGAGAAATACACACACACACACACACACACACACACACACACACACACACACAAACAGGCGCACACATCTTTGTGGGGACTCTCCATAGGCGTAATGGTTTTTATACTGTACAAACTGTATATTCTGTCCCCTTACACTGCCCCTACCCCTAAACCTACCCATCACACACAACTTTCTGCATTTTTACATTTTCAAAAAACATTACTTAGTATGATTTATATGCTGTTTTCCTCATGGGGACCGCTGGCTGGTCCCCACAATGTAGGTGATTTCAGGTTTTACTATACTTGTGGGGTAATATAAACATGAACACACACACACACACACACACACACACACACACACACACACACACACACACACACACACACACACACACACACACACACACACACACACACACACACACAGTGATTCCTCTGCTGAAAACAACCTTTTTAGCCATTCAAAGTAAAAACAGTAATATTGTAAAATAACTGTTTTCTATGTGAATATATTTTAAGATTAAGTAGCCTACTTACTAATTAATCCTGTGATGCATTTTCAGCATCATTACTCTCTTCAGTGTCACATGATCATCCAGAAATCATTCTAATATGCTGATTTGCTGCTCAAGAAATATTTATGATTATTTTCAATGTCGACAACAGTTGTGTTGCTTCATATTTTTATGGAAACCATGATTTTGTTCGTTAATGTCACTTTTGATCAATTCGATGCATCCTTGCTTTAAAAAAAAAGAACAAAATCTTACGGACCCCAGACTTTTGAATAGCTGTGTATGTATACTGAATATTGTCAAAATAATACCGAATTTAAAGATAAAATAGTTTTAGCTACATCGCTGAGCTCAAACACAAACGCTGCAGGACGAGTTGAACGCTGAAGTTTATTACTCGGTGTTAGTACTCTAACGATGAGTAACAGTAATAGTGACGCTTGTCTTAGCAAACAACCCTAATGAGATGAAACGAGAGGAGACGAGAAGGGAAGTGAGGTTTTGGAAAGGAGGAACGGTTCCGAAGGGCTCGCTGTTGGCTCATCAGGTCTGATTGAAGTGGGCTGTTGAATTATCTTGTCGGGTCGAGACAGGAGTGGAAACACTGCAGGTGTTCGGCTCCACAAATTAAAGGCTCTCACACACACACACACACGCACACGCACCGCCCTGAGGACTGACCTCTGCTTCAGCCTGTCGCAGGTAACAGCGATTACTCTTCTGAGCCGATGACACAAGTCTATCTTTGACTCTCTTCATTTTTTCTCTCTACAAACATCAACACTGTCTCTTCTGGTAATTGCTGACAGCTCTGACGCTCTCACAGAGTAAAAAAGAAGAAAATATACTGAGAGAAAAAAAGTGAAGGCAGAAACACACCTCAAAGAGCATTGGAAAAAGTGTGAAAAAGACAAACAAGAAGAAGTGTGACATCCGCTCTGAGGAACAAAAGCAGAGAAACACTGAGAGGTTTACAGTCAATGCTTTTGCACAGATTTATCATCCAAACATATACATATACATAAAATTAGATGCATTTGATCAAATTACAACACTCTCCGTTTATTATAACCAATTTCTGTGGGGTTTTATGCTGCCTTCAACTCAAGTTTTATATTACAATGTTTTATTTAAGAGATGAGCACACATGAACAACAGCAAAAGGCATAATCACCTCTGGTGTCCTATTCAAGAAAATCTCTAGCGGAAGCTGTTTGCTGTTTATCACGTTTCAATTGAGACTGTTAACTGTACAATTTAGTTTCTATGCATTTTGTACTCTATCGACGAAGAATAGCATTAAAGCTTGCTATTTTTCTCATTTAGATGATTTATGATGCAAATTATTTGAACTACACTCCCCATCATTCTCTGTTGCAATGATAAAATATATATGCATTACATTAAATTACTTTAGATGCATCTTATTGCTTCATTTTAACTAGGAAGTGAAAAACGAATTTTTTTTGCACATCTAAGTCCGACCAAAATCACATCGAGTTACGATTTCTGAACTAGGAAGTTGTGTCGCTTCCTTAAAGTGCCCCTATTATGCTATTTTAAAGGTTCCTACTTTGTTTTGGAGTCTTCTACAATAGGTTTACATGCATCCAAAGTCAAAAAACACTTTTGCTCATAATATCCATTGCACATCACCTCATTTTTCAAAGAGTCTGAAAACGGTCCATTCAAAGATTCAGTCTCTCTAACTTAGCCCCTCCTTTCCACGAGCTTGCTGTGCTCTGATTGGTCAGATGGCCCAGTCAGTTGTGATTGGCTTACTCTGTAACTGGCTTACTTTGCTCTGATTGGGCAGATGCCCCAGTCAGTTGTGATTGGCTAAACAAACATCCCATGCAAAAAGGTACATGGAACTGCATGGGGAAATACAGTTTAACATGTTACTATTAACATATTTAAATGTATATTACCTGAAAGGTAAATTTAGATCATATTTGAGTCAAGTCAAGTCACCTTCATTTATAAAGCGTTTTTAACAGTATGGATTATTTCAAAGCAGCTTTACAGTTAGAAATTACCGTAACAGATTGTTTAGGCTTTACAACAGCATTAGGATAAAGTGATTGTCCAGCTAAAGTTAGTTTTGATTGATTCACTTCCGTTGCGAAGATCAGTTATTAACTTAGGAGCCGCGAACACGACACCGTTCTAACAGAAAACCCTTAACTCTTTACCAATCCAATCAGGTTGAATATACTCACAGAGATTATGTTTGTTTTGCACATGTTCATAAATAGTAAATCTACTTTTTCTCTGCATACATGCATGTGTACAGTATATTTTAATGGCTGTATTTGTGTACTGATATTGGCCTCTTTGCTGGCAGATGTCTGCAGGTTAAGACTTACTGAGCGGCGGCTCTATTAAGCTTTTAAAAGCACCAATTTTCTATGTGTGTGTGTGTGTGTGTGCGCGTGCAGGGGTAAACGGCACATTTTGTAATAAGGCTGGCACTTCAAAAGGACTGTTTGAACCCTGTGGAATGGCCTCGCCTCGCTTCCATTCATAGTCTAACAATATCACCTTTTTGTGCCGAGACGAGGACGGAGCCTGACAGCCCAGGCGAGCACAGAGATTTAAGATCAAACAGCTGGAAAATGAAGCCAATGAAGAATAAAGTTGCAGATTGAAATGTACTGAATACATTTAGCTGCTCAAGAAATTCGATAGTCAAGCTGAAAAACAAACCAACCAAGATAAATGTGCTAAACATAGAGAACTTCTAGCGATATGTTTAATATTATGATATTTCCAGAAAGCCAATAAAGTTGCATTGAATAAATTTCGCTTCATTATTCAAGAATATTCAGTTTAAACTGGAACAGGCTTAACAGGTAAATGTACGTTTTTGGTTTACATGCATTTTAACAATTTTAAACAAACATCTTTTGTTTCTCTTACAATTAAGTAGTGGTATTATATTATAGTGCTTTGCAATCTGCCATGGGGTGTTTGTGTGTGTATATATATATAGTATATTTTGAGTTGGACATGTTTTTCATGAGATTCACTCAGAAACACTATTAAAATTAACAAGCCACAGATTTCTGATTTAAACATTGTTCCGTTTCAGCAGATGAATGCAAATTGTGCAAAAATACACAGATGTCTTGAGCTAGAATTTAGTTACGTAGAAGAGACAGATGGTGATGCAGATATTATATTTACTGCTTATATTCAGTCACTGTTATCACTGACTGAATCGGTTGTAATGCACGAGCGCAACACAGATAAATACAGTTTGATGTCATGCATCATTCCTGTTTAATGCGCTCAGAAACACTTAAACACTTCAAATGGGAAGCAGCAGATTCTAACCTCTCCATTCCAGACCATGATGACACAGTTACTGGAGATTTTCTGACTAATTAATCAGGATTAACTACCTAATAGGATTTGTTCGAGATAGCATCTAACAATCAAGATAATATGGAGAAGGTAAAACTGCTGTGTGTAACCTAGATATGAATAACTCCTGAGCTCCAGCGCTGGCTGAAGAGATAACGGCAGATAACTGTACACCAGTGTCAGAGGCTCAGATCGTTCCCTTCTGTTTGAGGTTTAGCTAATTAGCTCTGAAACTCCAGTTAGATATTTTCTCAAAGCTTCCGACTGCTGAAATCACCAAAATGTAAGGCAAGCTCAAAGAGGCCATATGATGCCATTTTAAAAGGTCATTATTTGTTTATTGGGTTTAATAGAATAGGTTAGCATGCTTTAAAATTATTTTTCACATACTGTATTATTGCAGCACTTCTATTCCCAGTCTGTCTGAAACGAACTTGAGTTCTGGTCTGGATTGTACAAAGCCCCTCCTTCTGAAAAGCCAGTGCTCTGATTGGGCAGCAGATCCGGTGCGTTGTGATTGGCTAAAAACCTCAAGTGTGTGTTGGAAATGTAACGGCCCTTACCATAATTGCGAGCTTCATCTTCCAAGGCTTCTAGAGCAATTGCAAACACAAACAGTTGATACGTTCATGCCCAAGTCAGATTCTGAAAATGCAGTAATATTTTGTTTATGCTTTGCTGGCCTCAGATATTGCACTGACACCTATTGATGTGGATGCAGAACGAAGCAAACATTTTCACCTGGATTTAGCCAAAATTTGATAGATCTCAAGAGAATGGACAAACCCTATTTATTTGCCTAATTACATGTTTCTGGTCTTAATAAACAGCCGATCTCGGAAGATAAGCATGGCTTGGCTTGATTAGTATTTGGTCAGATGGATGTTCCTGGTCACAATTTATCAAACCCTTCACCAACTGCAGAGCTCCAACCAATTCCTGAAGGATAAAATCCTGTCCTTTCTTTTTGTCACTTTTTGGAATTCCGTCACATTATAGAATGTTGTGAGAGTTCTAATTACATTTCCTGTCCACTTTTGAGCTACAAACACAGGATTTCCCACATTTCTAAGAAAGCAGAGTCTAAGGGCCAATCCCAATTCTACCCCTTACCCTGTCGGTAGGGCTGTCTCAATTCTCTTTTGGTTGGAGGGGTAGGGGTAAGGGGAAGGGCCAGATAGTCTTTCAAACGAAGCTTTTTCGGGACCACACTTCAAACGAAGGGGTATGAGAAGCGTCACTGCATACACCGGCTACAGACGCAAAAATGGCTGCCCACGCAAAAATATTTACATTTTTAACGACAAATAATGATTTCCTTTATGTTACATTCAATCTTGTGTTCATATTTACGGTCAGTTTCTTCAAAGAAATGTTTGTAAAAAAAAAAAACATCGCTGAAGTTTGCTAACGATAGTCCCGGAACATATTTTCATGTCAACTGGTGAATGTAATTGCGGAAGGGAATTGGCTTATATTTTACAGTAGGTACATCTGCTATGAACGCATTGTTTTTTTGTGGTTATATGTGAACACGATATAAACGAACAGTGCTTACAGTTTCGTGCTTTTTGCAATATGATCAGATCAACCAGTCTTGTATGGTCTTTATCAAACAGGGACACCTGAGGAAACCCGGAGGATAATTCGTTTTCGCGTTGACAACGAGCAACATTTCCTTAAGTCCAAATACAAGGCAAAACAACTTTGGGAGTGAGTCTGTTAAACGCTACTGTGCTTCACAAGACAAATGCAAAAAAAATAGCTGTAACCCATGCAACTGAGATGACTGCAGCTGTCGACAGCATCTTGGAAGTTTGTGATAAACATCGGCGCATCTCCTGTGACGTAGGCGCTAGCGACGACGTATAATGACGTGTAACCGTGTAGTAGTGGTGTCCCATTTCTTAGGGGAATATTTTCACCCCTTCGCCTTGCCACTCTGTTTCAAGGGTCAAGGGTCAAGGGGAAGGGGAAGGGTTAGGGGTAGACGAAGGGGAAAGGGGTAGAATTGGGATTGGGCCTAAGTATCGATAATCGAGGTGCTTGGACTTGTGTGACGTCCTGTCCAGCTGAAAGCATCTATCTTTCATCAGATTCATTATTATGCATTCCATCACTGCTTTCCTGCTTACTTCTACAGGCAATAACAAACAGGCACTCCAGAACACACACATACACACAAAACAGAATCAAATCAAAGGGAGACAACACAGATAGGACATGCGGCTTACAGAGGACACACACACAAAGATAAAAAGAAAAAACAAACAAGGATCAATGACGTGATGCTCAGTTTATTTGTTTTGTGTCCAGAACTGAGCAACTTATTCAAAAGTGCAAATATAAAAATAATTCATTACAAAATTTCTAAGAATAATAAAATTAAATTTGTATATTTTTGCTAAAATAAAACATTTCTTAGGTAACTGTCCCAAGATTGCAATAACATGATTATAAGGCTTATTTATAGGGTGATATTCTTGTAAAAAAAAAGAAGCGTTTGAAAAAATCAAAACCTTAAAAATACAATAATAAAGCAGATTTTTTTAATATATAAAAAGCCATTTTGTTGTCATGTGACAAAAACCATGAGCAAAGAATGCATTTCTGAATATATATTTTTTTCTTTTCATCATCTCAGTTCCATCATCTATTTGTCATTGACCCGTACATGGAAATACAACACAAACAGAAACGATGTGAACTTACATGGAACCTTTCTTGTCCAAGACAATGAAGAACACATGACTACACACAGCCACACACACGTCACAGTGTTTTGCGTGAACACACACACACACCGGCAGCAGTCTGCCCGTCTCTCACCTTTCTTGGGTGGACAGGTGGTGTTGACCACTGGAGAAAAACGCACACAACACATGACTTTAGAAAACATCATCATGCAACATTCATCTACACCAGCGGTGTCCAATCCTGCTCCTGGAGGGCCACAGTCCTGCATAATTCAGCTCCGAACACAGTTAATCTCACCTGAACCAGATACTCAAGGGCTGTGTCCAAAATCCCCATTCCCTGCATTAGTCCACTTATATAGTTCACTTGAGGGAGTGAATGAAAACGAGCGAGTGAATTCGGACACTGAACTGCTTGCTGTTTAATAATCATTTGAAGCTTAGTAAACTGGCAGCTCTAGTAGTGATGAAGAGATTTATCTCGAACTCTATCATGGAAACTATGTATAAATCTTAATTAATCTTTTTTTTTTTGTGTGATTTAGTGTTTTTTTATTTTTGAGAAAGCATATAGAATATTTAGCAATAAAAGAAAAAAAAAACTTATTCGACTACTATTGCCCCTCTAACCTATCCCTTTAAATAAACAATTTAATAATTTATTAAAAAGGAATTTATACCTGTATATTACGCTCTAGCCACATTGGACCAGAGGTTTGAAAAATGGATGATTCAGTGCGGGCGCCATCTTCTGGTTCAGCGCGTGACTTTCACAGTGCATTATGGGTATTCTCTAGCCATTGAGCGTACATAGGCCCTGTCCCAAATGGCACACTCCGGACTTGCGGACTTCCTCAGAGTCCACACTTCGGTGACGTCATGTAGTGCAGACCTATAGGGCCCTTAGCGCGAGTCCGCGAGGGCGCATTGAGAGGTATTTTTGGGACAGACTCGACCGTCACGGCGGAAACAGGAAGACGGTCGGATTGTTGTTATGGACAGGAGCTACAGGTTCGGGGAAATATGCTGCCTATTGTTGTTGTGTTTACATATGACTCAGTAAAGCCCTGACATTCTGTTCTATTCATTTAATGAATCATAATTTAATGATCGTATTATTCAGCTCGCTATTATTAGCCTATATGTTTGAGACATCAACCACTTGTCGATGATCATAATGTTTGTATAAACTTGTCATAAAAACCGAAATGATAAAATTTTCTTCTCAGCCATGTTAACAATTGTCTGTGAGCGAAATCTCCTCCCATCCGTTGTCTGATTGGCCTTTCGCAAGGATTCCTGGGTAACTACCCAGGAATCCTGCATCTATGCGGGGTTTGTGGAAGACCGCTTCAAGGTTACACAGGGGGCGCTGCTGAGCACACTTCAGAGCGTAAAAATGCTAAATGGGACGGCCTACGGACTCGTAGACTCGCGAGCACGCGCAATTTAAGTCCACGAGACCAAAAGCCCACATGAAGTGCGTCATTTGGGACAGGGCCATAGGTTGTACACTCGTCATTGCAGTGCATTGTGGGATTGAATGAGTGCACTTGAAAATGTCCACGATGGTTTCGTACACCACTATAAATGGCTGTTCCCTCAAATAGTGCCCTGTTTAAAGGTATAGGGGGTGATTTAGGACACAGCCCAGGTCTCATAGGGATACTAGAAACTTCCAGGTCGGTGTTGAGGCAAGTCGGAGCTGAACTCTGCAGGACAGTGGCCCTCCAGGAGCAGGTTTGGACACCCCTGCTCGACACACATCAATCAAAAGACAAAACAATTATTATGGAAATAAAGACACACATTACTGTTAAATCATAAGGCTTTTTTGTATAGGGCTGAAATGACTAGCACCTATTCCCCAAATGTAGGCCTATGTGATAGACCATATACATCTGAATGACAGGGTTATGACCTGTGAATTTTTTATAATTATATTATAATGCATGTAAATTAATAAACGGACAACATAAGCAAACATCAACAGAGTTTAAACAGACATGTGCAAATCAAATATAAAGACACTTGCATGCTAAAAAAAATGGGAAAGTAGGCTAATATGTGTTCAATTTACCTAAATTACAAATGTCAACAATAAAGTGTATTTGCATTATAATTTTCAACAACAAAACTATCAGTGTGCTTGCATGTGCTCGCTGAAAAAGAGTGCTGGAGATGATTTATGCATATTAATGCACATATTAATGATCACACATCTGTATTAATCATTAAATCATTAAATACAAACGACAGAGGAGAAATGTCTTCCATCTCATGTGAGAAGGAACCATCATTTGGACCAATCAGGTAGCAATCAGCAAAAAGTAAATGAATTAATTTACTTCTACACATCTAAAAACACACAAAAATTTAGACGAATTGCTGAATTGGTGTTTCGAAACAATTATTTGAAACAGTGTTATAGTTAACTAAATCTAAAAGCATTAAAATTGGTTTTCGGTATTCGAAATAAAGTTGAAAAACGATATAAATATATTCGATGAAAAGCGAAAAGTACTTAAATGATTAAAAATAGACTAAAACTGAAATAAAAAATAAACGAAAGCTAAATAGAAATATAAAAAACAAATAAACGTGACAAAATTGCATACAATTGCTAAAACTTTTTTTTTTTTTTACTTGTCTGAAAAAGGTTTAAATCGAAGTACTAAAATGACTAAAACTGAAAATATTATTAAATAGAAGTATAAACCAACTAACAACTAATAAACATGACAAAAGCACAAAGAAATGACTAAAACATCAACTATAATTGAAATAATTTAAATACTGCATTTAAAATGATTGGTGGAAATTAACTAGTAGGACAAAACTAGTGCGTTTGTCTGGTCTTTATATAACATATAATTAGTCAAACAAAAAAAATTTCATTTCCCAAATTAATTGGGATATTTGCAGTGTCGCTAAAATCATCACTACGGTCTTAAATATTGGCTGTATCACCCAGCTTAACACACTTTCAAAAGTGCCACAGAGTTGAAGTTCCCGGTGATTCAGAGCGGCTTTATCTCAGACATCCTCAGAGAACATCACTCAGCTCTAGTACACACTTCAGATCCTCCGTCCCTCCTGCAGTCTGGCCTGACCGTTCTCAATATTCACTAGGGTCTTTGAGGTAATCAAGCGGCTCTCAGAAGCTGGGCTTATCTCCACAGTCCTGGTCTCATTCTCTCATTCTCTCGTTCACTCAGCAGCAGCAGGTAATGATAAAGGGAGCCGTCGCTGCTGTGTGTGTGTGTGTGTGTGAATGAACTCGAGTGCTCACATTAAACTGAGCCGCTACCTCCTGCCAATACCTGAAGCCTCTTTTAAGGCAGATCTATTGTTTCAGCTCAGAGTCAGAGTCAGAGACAGTGACAGAGGTCTTTCTTTGTGCCTTCACACAATGAAGTGGTGTTTAGCCTAAGCGACTGCCAGCACACGGAAAACACTATAAACCTGCCATCCTTTCTCAAGACGCCGCGTGAAGCATGTCATTTCTGTGCTACTAGCCAGAACCGGTAGTCCCAGGCCAAACTCATGCTGTGGTCGAGCCAGGAAATGACATATCAGTCGTGGAGAAGTGTGTTATTACTGTTCCAGACGAGCAGATTTACGAGTTTCACCTGGTGAACGATAAAACAGGTGAAAATAATCACACAGACTATTGTCTGGACTATTGAAGGAGGGAACCGAGACATACAGAAGAGAAGATCAGAGACTCTTCTGAGACACACATACACACACACAGACACAGATACGCACACACACACACACACACACACACACACACATGCACGCACACTCAGAAACACAGACACAGACACACACACAAACACACACACACACACACACACACACACACAGAAACACAGACACACACACAGAAACACAGACACACATGCACGCACACTCAGAAACACAGACACACACACACACACACACACAGAAACACAGACACCCACAGACACACAGAACACACACACACACACAGAGAGAAACACATGCACGCACACTCAGAAACACAGACACACACACACACAGAAACACAGACACACACACACAGAAACACAGACACACACACACACAAACACAGACACACACACACACACTCAGAAACACAGACACACACACACACACACACACACACACACACACACACAGAGAAACACATGCACGCACACTCAGAAACACAGACAGACACACACACACACACACACACACACACAGAAACACAGACACACACACACACACGCACACACACACACACAGAAACACAGACACACACACATGCACGCACACTCAGACACACACACACACATGCACGCACACACACTCAGAAAGACAGACACACACGCACACACACACACACAGATACAGACACAGATACACACACACATATACGCACACTCAGACACACACACACACACACACATGCACGCACACACTTAGAAACACACACTCTCTCAATCTCACACACTCTCTCACTCACTGACTCAGAAACACAGACACACACACACACACACACACACACACACACACGCACAGAAACACAGACACAGACACACACAGGCACAGACAGACACACACACACACACACTTCCTCGCTCCACCATACATTCTATTTGCGTCACATCTAGTGACAAATGGGAAGGGCATTAACTTGTTGAAGCTGGAAAGCCGGAGCGATCCATCAGAATAATCCTGAAATACAAACACTCAGAGCAGCGGAGGATTGTATAAATCTTCCTCAGAGTCGAGCAACAGCCACAGAGAGAGAGAGAGAGTGTGTGTTTACCTTCGACAGACATGCAGCGCTGCATCACAGGTGAACTCATGCACTCTCTCACACACACACACACACACACACGTGAAATCCTGCGGGAGTTTGGCGTTCTCGTCCCGAGTGGAACGGCTCATCACGGCTTGTGTCGAGATGCTAAACCAAGACTTGTAAAACACTCACAAGTTCCACATCGGCTGCTACTGACGTTAAGCTTCAAGTATCATGCATATGCATCATGGTTGCAAAAATAAAGTATTGTAAAAGACAAAGCTTAATTTAATAGAAAAAAACAATGTACTGTAAACAAACCCCAATCATTTTTACTGGTAACCTTTTTTTCTCTGTGACAGATTTTGGCAGCAATTAATTTGCAACTCCAAATGTTTTGCATGAATCTCATGAGACTTTTCTCAGAACAGGGATTATCATCGAGACAAAACAAAGACATGGCTGATCAAACTGTCAGAGCATTTTAATATCTTGTAATCATATTCTCACTACACCAAATTATATAATATCACACTAAAAATACCATGGTATTACCATGTTTTGGTATCATAAGGAATCATGCTAATGTTATTTTGACACTATCACTCTTACAAAAAGTACTCTGGTGCTTCAATGGTACAGTGACGATATCAGATGGTAGTAACATGTAATATGATTCACTACTGTTCAAACCTTTGGGGTCAGTGAGATTATTTCAAAGAAATTACCGTAATTCTGTTATTCTGCAAGGATGCATTAAATTGACTGTACATTTTTTTATAATGCTGCAAAAGATTTCAAATAAATGCTGTACTTTTGAACTTTCTATTCATCACACAATCCTGAACAAAATCCTGGTTTCCACAAAAATGAAGCAGCACAACTGTTTTCAACATTGATAATAATCAGAAATGTTATCAGATCATCATATTAGAATGATTTCTGAAGGATCATGTGACACTGAAGACTGGAGTAATGATGCTGAAAATTCAGCTTTGATCACAGGAATAAATTACATTAAAAAAAACTGTAATAATATTTCACAATATTACTGTTTTTATAGTATTTTTTATCAAATAAATGCAGCCTTGGAGAGAATAAGAGACCTTTCAGAAGTGTACAAACCATGTACTGAATGATCATCATTTTCATATTTACATGGCACTAAGCCGAAGGTATTTAAACGAATGCCATGATATTACTACGGCACACTAAAAAAAAAAATGCTTATAATTCTGTATGTTTAAATATAAATACCATGGTATGTATCAAAGTACAATGGCATACCCATCACTGTATCGCCACAGAACGGTTTTGCGAAGGTGTTGTGATGGAACTGAACATCAGAGTCTTGCGTAACGGCGAATCTGGGGCAGAATACACCACTTCCAGATGTTGCATAAGACGTCTCCACAGCAGCTCAGATTCACTAAAGCCAGAACGCGCAGGCAAAGCTTCCTCTTCCTTCATCTATTGATGTTCTTCATTAAATTTGCTCTGTTTAATTAGTCTTTTATTGGGCGCTGTGTGTCTTTAAGTGCCAGTGGAGCGAGGTCTTGAAGCTTTCTTGTGTCACGTTCATTGGTGTGCTGCTCAGTCGATCAGTCTGTTATTATTGGGCAGAGTATGAAAGTCGAAGGCTATTGAGCGGCCAGAGGACTTATGAAAACCCCTCAAACACTTCACATGACCTCGTCAATTCAAGAGATTTCAATGAAATGCATCTGTGTGAATCCCTGCTGCTTATGTTTTCCTTCTCACATGATGTTTCTTTCCCTCAGATTGATGTTGTTTTATTTATTTCATGAACTAAGGCACTTTCTGTGGCTGACAGGCCAGCGAAAGGCGGTCAACAAGGAATGCATTAGGAAAAAAATGCTTGAGCAAGATGTGTTTGATGGGGAAGGAGAGGCGATTCAGCCATCTCACTGAGCTCTCACAGACACACACACACAGACACACACACACACACACACACACACACACACACGCGACAGATGTTCACTGTGTGATAAAACTCGGATCGGATCCAGCCGCTCTTCCACAGGTCACGGAGGATATCTAGCGGATCAGAATTACAGCCTCTGTTAATGAAGTGTCAAAGTTTAAAGTAAATGCACCACTGGAAGATATGCTTACTGAGCCATCACATTTTTGCACTTAAATGTAATTAAAAAAAACGTTATCTTGCAAATACAGTTTACTTGTTAGTTTTCTGTCATGCAACAATGATTTAAACAAATGCCTAATATTAATGGCCAGCTTTACTAACAGCTTGCACCAGTGCAAACCCTCTTTTGGCGTTACAAAACTACTGTCAGGATTTACTAAAGACACGCAGTGAAAAATTAGCACTAAAAAGGCTTGGACGGGGTTATTCTTGCGGCTGATCTTATTGCATATGCATTTGTAGGAGTTTCCCTTTCAGGCACAAAACTTATGGGAGGAGAGTATTTAAATGAAGGTGGTTTATTAAGGTTGTGCTCGTCAATTTACAGGTGTTTGAGCCATTATTCACTTGCCAAAAAAAGCATGTCTTAAACCTGACGCTAATTTGCGCTGCTCTCGGTAGATTGTGTTGGACGTTATGGAACATAAGTGGCTGCATCGGAGTCGTCATAGATCACGCACAGAACTTTACACTACGGTTAAGAGAAATAGAAATCAACTCTATTGCAATGCTAACAATCAGCTGAAACACCCCATTTCCAAAAGGATTTGATGCGTGAATCCATAACTTGTCTTGTTAAGCTTTACTTTTTCTTTGTCTTGTTACATTATAAGAGAAATCAAATTTAAAACTACTTTACACTTATTCACGTTTCAAAAACATGAATTCAAGCCTATTCCACGATCAAAAGACTGTCTAGCACCAACCTTTCCTTATTCTTCTTCAGAACTGGTACGCATTCATAACACATATAAGGAAAAATATTACAAAATGATTAATGTCGTTATGGCTCTAACATGCAACATTTTGGTAACATTTGGAAGAGTTTTGCATGGGCAAAAGCACTTACATTTTGAGAAAATGGAAAAAAAAATCTTGTTCAAATGAAAGGTTGCTGCAGGTGTTATTCTTTAATTCACTGCTTTAGTTTGGATATACAGATCAACAGCTTCTCAAGGGTTAATCTGAGCCATGTGATTGTTAAGGTTAAACTGGAAAATTGTTATTTTTTGTGATGTGAAAGTCTAAGGTGCTCTAGTAAACGCAATTGGCATACAGTATTCAAGGTGCTTTCCCAGTTTCTCAACAGGTTAATCCTGTAAATCCTGACACTGTTAAAAGCAAGACTTGGCCTAACATGTGTCCGGCCCTAAATTAATAACGCTTCAACCACACATCGCAACAATTCCAATGAGTATGACTGTGATCTTTAGCTGTTCAACATACAAATGCTGGATAATGAAACATCAAATTGCATGCCTTAGAGAAGAAAACCCACAAGTGAGAATAGTTTCTCTTAGACAACAATGCATTTAAAGTGAGGGCTTCACTGTGTGTCACCTGCTTCTCAGATGTTTCTCCTGACAAAGAAAACCCTGTTATCTCTTCTCAAGATACAGTCTGCAATCAATACAGGTCTCAATATGAATCCTCATCATCGTCTGAGCTTCTCTCCTTTGTCATTTTACAGCTCTATACTTTTACTGTATGAAAACTTTTGAAGCATTTGTGTCTCCAGAGGAATTTTTGGGAAAACATCTGAAGTGAAGATGATTCTTAAACGAAACCTAACTGAGAACTCCTGTAAGTTTCTTTGAAGGCTATGAAAGCTCAGTGAAATTGTTCCTCTGGGATGTTATGTAATCCGGACAAACACTCATTTTAAAGCCCTCTGCTCCTCTTCCACAGTTATTCGCTGCTCCTGACACACAATCCTTCTGCATCTCCTCCGCATGCGCTGCAGTAATTCTGTCCAAATATTTACAGATGTATAGATTAGAATTGAGAAGCTCTCGACAGACTCCATTTCCATATTTCCTCCTGCCACATTTGGCCTCAGATGTTTGCGCTGATTATACAAATATAACAGTGAGCGAACTGAAAGAGAAAAAAACCACAAGTGACTCGTTTGGCCTTCTTGTGTAACCGTGAATAAATGAATCTCATCATGTTTCAATGTTCACGACAACATAACAAAATAAACAAAGCAGAGAAAGTGTCCTGATTATGGATTACGGCACTTTTATTTTTTTATAAATAGATATAGAATAGAAGAGAAAGTGTTAGAATGAATGGATTTACAGGAACGCTGTGGAAAGCCGCGGGACAGGTTAAGGGATGCTTAGTGGTTTGGTACATAAATCCTCGAGGCAAACATTATAAATGGCACCACAACTGTAATGTTAAAGGGCGGATGATTAATGACGGACAAGATGAAGCTGAATTTAGACCCAGTGATGCAGGGATTCTTCAAACACAACACAGATCAGATCCTGTAGTAGTACGATGCCTCACCATAGAAGCCTGCAGCCTGACCTACTTAGTGCGGTGACGTTTGCTCGCATTGGGGGGATCTGGCAACCACGCAGCACAGCTCTCTCTCTCTATTTCTCTCTGTTTTTCTCACCGTTTCGCTGTCCGTCTCACATCCGATGGGGCCAAGTCTGCCCACAAGAGCGCAGCCTCCAGCGCAGCCCTTTCATGCAGGCGAATGTTCGTGCAGGGACTTACACATGTGCATATAAATTCAACCATGCCTAAATTCAGCAACTTAAAAGCATCCCGCTCTTATAAAATGCATGAAAAACATACCAAGCCAAACATTTCCTCCTAATCTAAAATGTGAGCATTACAGCTATATTATAAAACAAATGTCAGTGGTATTTGCACACACAGAACTCTCCGGCACAAGCTGCACATCTAGGTGGATCCCAGAGTGTTTTACATTGTTTTTAGATCATATCACTAAAAAATATCCGCATACACACAGTGTGTGCACTCACATAAAGCAATAGATACTATATAGCAACTGTTTGATTGTTTATAATATCATCGTCATACAGTAGGCTATGTAAACCATCCTGTTGTCAATTAGGCATTGAGCTATTATAAACATCAACATCATGAATTTATGAAAAGCTGCTTTAAAACGATGGGTATTGTGAAAAGCACTTTACAAATTGCTTTTATGCAATTGTAAATGGTTTATTACCACCCAAAAGTCTTTGCTTCAATGGAAGTTTATTTTTTCTAAGTGTTTTATTATGTGGCAGTTAAAAAATGCAAGTGTAATCAAGCAGAACAGCTTGTTTCTCTTGCCTTAGAAATAAGAATAAATTAGGCTAGCAGTCAAATGAGAGTTAGCGGTGAGTCTTTGCGTATTTTACATTTGTAAAGCGCAAACAATATAGCTTGTTTTCATATGACGTCACGCCACTGCGTTGCCATGGCGCGAAATGCAAGTGGAGGGCAGGAAGTGATTTGCTGTATTTAGAAAGCTCTATAACAAACTCAAAATGCCTATGTTTTGCGTCGTTTATGGTTACTTAAATCGATCAAACCACGAGGAGTTTTTATCGTGTACCAAAAGTTGTTGTTCATAAGGGGGGGAAATGCAAGAAATTGACCGAAAAACTCCGGAAATACGGCTTGCAAACAAACCTACGTCTGCGGTCGGGAGGAGCCGAATGGGAAAATGCCGTGTGTGCAGTGATCACTTCGTCAAAGGTGAGTTAATACAACTTAAGTGGCTATGTTTGTGTAACGTTAACGTTTACGAACTTTGTAAAGTCAAAGTATGTCTGTAAGACGAGGTAGTTGCTGATATCTACCGCCTCGATGGCAGAAAAATCTTTCAATTCAGTTGAAAAATCGCTCCTCTTCATAACGTAAGGATCACGTCCAACATATGTTTGATTTTTTGTTTATATCTTTCTCTTGTAATAGCGTGTAAAGTAGTACAGTACGGACTTTCCTCCATCTCGTCCGCTCTTCACTCCCTGCCCTCCATCTGAATTCCGCACGTCATCATAATCACGTGACTGAAACCCAGCTATTAAAGGTGCTCTAAGCGATGTCATGTGTTTTTTAGGCCAAAACATTTTTTGTCACATACAGCAAACATCTCCTCACTATCCGCTGGCTGCCTGTCCCCTGAACACACTGTAAAGAAACGCGATCTCTGTAGACAGCCCATGCTTCACAAACAGCACCAAAAACAAACTGCAACGACCCACTCCCCAAAACATAACAAACTGTTCCAGCCAATGACCGACAAGAAGGGTTTGGGGGTGTGGTTTGGGGGGTTAGTGTGCGGATGAGGAGGAGGGAGGGTCTAGCTAGCCTCCGTTTTGTTTGACAATAGTTCGAACGTCAACAAGAAGTGACGTCACCCAGGATCGCTTAGAGAACCTTTAATAATCTAATTGCTAAACAAAGACATTGAAATATAGCAATCTGCAACATAAAGCATACCCTTCTTTAAATAAAATAAAGAGTAACGTATCCAAAGTGTAAGACTTATAGAGCCCTATGAAATCTGTTTTATTTTTCCCAAATCCCCCCCCCCCCCCCCACAAAAAAATGCTGTATTTTTTTAAGTTTTAATTTTTGTTTCAATGATTTAATAATTATTTTAGAATCCAAATCTATTATTAATTAAAAATCGTTGCAATCAAATGAATTTATAAAACCTTAGATTTTAATTGGCTAAACTCCATGACATTTCATTTTACAGAGTAAATACATTTTTTTGATTGGATTCCGTCCACGTTTAAATCACAAGAGCCTTGGATGTAGGCAGTTGAGACGCATAACGCTACCCACAATTCCCTGTGAGCACAGTCTAGGCCTCAGGCTGGGTCAGGTAGAGCTAATGTACACATGAACAAACACACAGTCGCACTGTAAAATACACTAAGCTCATGTGATCTGAGCCGCGGGACACACCTCAAGCATCAGCTCATCCTTACGGTTCATATATGACGGAGCATACACTGCACATGTCGAGCGAATGTGTCCCACTTAATTAATGCACAGATGTGTGTTTCTATCACAGATGAGCGTGCATGTGACCTTGTTAGCCCCGTGTTGGGCGCCACGTCTCATTTATATTCTCATTATTCTGCACTTTCAACATCCTTGCGTAATAAAGAAGCAATCAGAGCAGTATCAAGCCCTTAAAGGCTCCCTGTGAATCCTCTGATCTCGGATCTGACAGGTCGCTTCTCTACTTCTCACGCGAGGAACGACAGATGGTCAACATTAACGTCTGCAGCTCTTCAAAGTCATCTGCAGTCATTCAGGAGGGAAAGTGGGCATGATTTTGCATGTCTTCACCAGCAGGCGTTATGCTAGAGTAAGTCCACTTAACGCACGTTTTTTAAGAGGTCGCCGGGTGCTTGTCGGGATCAAGGGTGTTTTAATTGCTTGAAAGAGAAGTGGAGGGCCGATATCGCTGCAGGAGGGGGTTCGATTACTGAGGCCGGTGAGCGCCTGCACTAACAGACCTCACAAGAATCGATCATCTAGACAGGCGGTTGAATGAGTTCCCCAGTGCTGAAAGCTAAATTTGCACACTATCAACCGTAAACAGTGTGCAAGATTGGAATTAGTGCATCGCGAATCATAATATATTTTAAATTTGATGAAAAAAAAAGGATGGTGTACTCCTATTGATTTTTTCAAGTGTGCATCCTAGTCCACCAGGCTATTATTTCCCACAGCCCATTGTCGTTAGACTTTTCCAGTTGTACAGGGCGAATATAAAGTGTGTTGTAGAATGCATGAACCTAAAAGTGAAATAATAATGATCTATCTAGATTGCTAATGCTTACAGGCAAACACAAACAGTATGCAACTAGGAGCTCTGTGGTATCACAATGCTTTTTTATGACATATAATACTGGTATACATGGCCTAAAATTAACACTCGTCAAGCACCAAATGCGAGTACAAAGGCGAGTATATGAAACGGTGTCAATCACCAGTTGGCTGGTAATATTTGTATCAATTCTAAAAAATTTATATTGTGAGAACATAACGGTAAACACACATGAAGGATGCTCAAGACAGTTAACAGGCCAGTGCTGCATCTTCATAAGTGTTTAAGCCTGGCAATTTAAAAATCCAAGCGCAAGAAGACGCAAAAGAGAGCTCAATATGTTTTTTGCACACTGTGTGGAAAGCTTTGTGTGCGCAGACATCCGAAGCGCATCTCAGACAGCACGAAAACACTGTGAAAGCTCTCTTTCACATCTTCTTGCACTTGAACGGACAAATTCACAAAAATATGTCAAAAATGCCTGTCTCAGTGAGTATCCTAATAAACATAGACGGTTATGGTTTAAATGAACGTAAACAGTAGAGAAAGATGTATTACAGTTTCAGCGTATTGGATCCGTGCATTAGTCTTAAAGTGACAGAAGCCTAATATTCTGCTGCTGTCTGTTTTTAATGTTAATCAAACAACAAAGGACAAATAAATAAGGAATAATCTTTTATACAGTAAAGATTAGCGAGTGTTATTTTACTACTGTTTACTACTATAAACTACTGTTCCTTGTCTTTAATAATGTTTTAAATGTATATTTATTAGGTTAGATGCTTAACAAAACAAACTGTGATTGGTTGCTTGACATGAAATGAAGTCCAGATCTGGCTAAGGTTTGTCTCACCAGTGAAGTGCATGCTTTTAGTGCACACTATAAATATGTAAACTGGGCTGCAGTCTAAGTATTAATAAGCTAAATATTGTAGCTAAAAAACAATGTTAAAAACGGAAAAATAATGAGAAATTGGGTCTTTTTAGAAATCTCTTTTAAAATAAGAGAGATTGAAAACTATATTCAAAGTATAGTGTAGTCAAGTAGTCATGAAATGATGCAAGGTATGATATGAACAGTTTAAAGGGCAGTTCCGATGAGCTATTTGTGAGAATCTCTGACAGATCGCGTGTCTCTAACAGAGCGACGCAGAGCGAGCACTAAAAGTGTGAATTAATAAAAACAGCAGGTAAGGAGGAATGCAGAGTCACGTTGCCATGGCAACTGCCTGCACATGAAGACAAAGGCTATACCTCTTCACGAGCGAGAAGGCGGTCGGAGGCGATGAGGGCTGACACGCAAACACCCGCTCGCCAGCTGAGAGTTTGCCAATCCACCTCACAAAACGAAGACTTTCGCACTGTAGCGAGGGTGTGCGCCAAACATCTCTCTTTATATCAACAGTATATATTCCTGATATGTTCAATTTCCCAGGACAAAAGTCTTTTGATGCTTGCTAAGGTGTTACAAAGTTATTACAACTTGTGAGATATAAACGTCCAATTCTTAGATATAAAGTCTTTTTTTTCCCTCCGAATTGGACTTTATATCTCACAATTCTGAGAAAAGAGCTTCCATATTAATCAGAATCTAATAAGAATCAGCATTGAGAATAATATTAAATGAAAAGAATTAATTTAAAAAATAATAATAAACAAAGCTAAAACATCCAGATGCATTACACTAATGAGAATATGGAAGAAGGAAAACGTGCCTAATACTATCAAAATAATGTCATATTGCAAAAAAAATTTAATATTGCTTTTTTTTCAAGCAACACATAACTTTTCCCTTTTGAT
This sequence comes from Rhinichthys klamathensis goyatoka, assembly GCF_029890125.1. Classification (NCBI taxonomy): domain Eukaryota; kingdom Metazoa; phylum Chordata; class Actinopteri; order Cypriniformes; family Leuciscidae; genus Rhinichthys; species Rhinichthys klamathensis. The sequence continues at coordinate 4,686,341 of NW_026606822.1, forward strand.
TTTGAGATGAGCTGCTACCTGGTAACAACCTTTAACTAGTCTTCTTAGCTAACTTTTCAAGTTAATAAGCACCAGTTCATATTCAGAGTAGTTATAATAATTAATCCGATGCCAAAAGTGTATTGATATGACTTAGAGTGCACCATCTTGATATGAATCCAGCTTTTCTCTCAGGAAAGATTCAATGACGCATTTACAAATGTAGTTCAGGAGCGATTGAACATTCAGTCACGCTACAAATACGTTGGTTTGCATACTGAGCAGCTCAATCGACACTCAGTGTTGAAGGGAGAACACCTCCTCACGAATCTGTCTGTTCACCTTCCATCGGGATTAATGATGACAGCCCATGAAATGAGCTCGGGCCACGGGAGCGTGGAGGTCAGAACACACTCTGACCAGCCAACCTGATCTAGAACCTGCTGCATCTACTCAAATCTTACCTGAAACATTAAAGGAGACGCAGGAGTACTGCAGCTGTACTATGGTACATTGATGGTATCAGACGATAATATTTTTTAGCGTTTTTAGCACAGCTCCAATACACATGATAATTATATTATACTGTAGTACTTTTTGGTAGTGAAACATTACTGTGGAAGTACCATGGAACAGTGATGGCATATTTACCATGGTACTGAAATTCATGTACCATGGTATTTACATAAAACATTAAAGTACATCACACGGTAGCATCACAGTAATGGTTTCAAAACCCATTGTAATACTGTGGTACTTTGTTTGGTATTGAAGCGTACATGATAACTAATGTTAACTAATGAAACCTTTTGGTAAAGTGCTTTCAAAAATACCACTGTAAATCTCCAAAAACCCATACTTTTTTTCTAAGTGATATAATCATAGTTCATTGTGAACTGAATGATTGAAATATTCACGTGTCATGGTAATGGTTCTTCAAATAAATAAATAAATACACATACAAAAGAGTTTTTTGGATGTTTAGGACATTTTACCATAGAAGTACCATGGTGTTTTTGGAAGTACTTTGGCATACCAACTAAACACCATTCAAAGTTACAAAGGTTAGTTTTATCATGTGCAAAAAGCATGGTATTTGCATGGTACATGTCTAAAAAACAATAAAAAAACATGGTACTTTTTTGTAATGATCGTTATTCATTGGTTGTTTGTTAACTGATTTATTTACATATGTATGTATCATGGTATTAATATGGTAATTAAATACTGTATATATGTATATTACACTATACACAAAAAGTACTACCACAGTTTTTGGGATATTTTCCATTTTGGACATCATGGTATTTTTGGAAATACTTTGGCATACATTCTAAATACCATTCAAAGTACCAACGTTTCACTCACATGGTGGTATACCACCAGTCTGCCTTTTATCATGCCAAAAAAGCATGGTTTTTCCATGATACATGACTACACATATCTGAATTCAAAATGTTGCATTTTCAAAAAAGCACATTGTAAAAATTATGAATAATACTCAACCTTATAAAGTTGCACATGCTCACAGATCTCTATGGCTGTAAAAAAAAAATCACTCAGCTCTATGGCAGATCAGCACCTGCAACAGTACTATTTGTTTGGGAGTGTGTGGTGAAAATGAGGTGGGATTTGGAGGCGTTGTGTACGATCAGAGCGACGGGCAGGTGGGGATCAGATGTGCTTGCAGAACTAAAGGGATTAGCGACCAGTACAGAACAGATCTGTTTGATGTTGACACTCTCCCAGAGGCCCGCGACAGACACCAGACCTGCTCACTCACAATCTATCCAAATTACAATCTATCCAAAACTATGATGCTAGAATGTTTAAAGTGGTTGCCATTATTTATTAAAGGGGCCATGACATGGGAATTAAAATGTGCCTTGATCTTTTGACATAAAAGAGGTCTTTGTATTAGTAAAACATACTGCAAGTTTCAAAGCTTAAAACATCAACCTCATTAAAAAACAAAACACATTTATTTAATCAAGCTCCAAAAACAGCTTGTTTTGAAATTGGGTGACTGGTGACATCACACAGGCAAATACATTTGCATATGACCGCCTCCAGAGCAAGACATCGACTATTGTTATACATCATCGCACCATAGGCCCCGCCCACTGACATTCAGCCGCTTAATGGCTGGCATGTCAATACACTGGTTATGAGCATCAAAAGCCATTATAACCATAGATATCCATAATAAAGGCTAGATGTCTTACGGCGGAGTCTCTATCGTCATCACCGGCGGCCATCTTGTCACAGGCAAGCTTTCTGGCGGGCTCTATGGTGCCTGATGTAAGATGAGTGATCAGCACGAACACAAATACTCTTATCTCGTTGAAATCGTGACGGATTTACAAACGGTTTGGTTTATTACAAACGTTATTAACGTGGCTATTATTCTGGATGATTATTTATTTATACACTTATTATTCATAAGTATCATAACTACATCTCTGACGTTTATAACAAACCAAAGCGTTTGAAAATCGGTAGAAAATTTAGCAAGTTATGGTTATTTAAAAAGTACATGCACCATTAAACCACAATGTTACGAGTGAACGAGTTGCCTGTGACAAGATGGCCGCCAGGTGCGGACGTCGACCTCCATTGGCCAGCAGCGCGGACGAGACATCTAGCCTTTATTATGGATATCTATGATTATAACCACTGCAGTCAACGCATTTACTGACAATCCTTAAAGGGGCAGCGTCTTAAAAACAGATCATTTCAGGCAGCGAGTCAAAATGAAGGTAGAGAATAACAGTTTTTTCACATATATCACATATTTGGGGTTTTTTTTGTGCAAAAAAACATTATTAACATTATATGTGAACCCTTAAGGAACATATTCAAATAATAATAAAACAAATCCATGTCATGACCCCTTTAAAGTGTAGGGCTTGTTTTGGATAATCAAGCCAATAAGAGACTATTAATTGCAACTCTTACCTTTTTATTACACAGATGTTTGATGTCTAAACAGAGATCATTGAGCGGAGAACCATTGAAATTGCAAAACTTTGACATAAAGCCTTGTATACTGAAATCAAGTGACTGGCAGTTTGATATGCACTCAAAGGTTTTGAAGCTTCACGAAGAGCAGCACCTGTCAATAGTTTAGGCTCTTCACCAGAACATTTACTAAAAGCTATGTGTTTACTAAAGACTGCTTAAAAAGATTCTTCTACAGCATCAGATGGTTAAACTCATTTAGTTTTAGGACCAGACTCCAGTATTTAGTCTGTGAAATACTGGAGCAGGGCTAGACTCTGAGATCAGAGCATTGATCTTTGCTCTGGACAGTGTAATAAGAGAAGATATCTGGATGTTGTAGCCTGAGGATAAACCCCTAGAATTGATCCCTTATCTGGAAGGCTGTGATAGGGTTCCCGGCGGTCTGGGATGCATCCAAACTGCTGGAGCGTAAGTGGATTTAAAGCTCAGTGTGTCAGTATGGCGTGCTGTAGTGCAGTTGCTCTTCGAAACGAGGTTTGTGGAATAAACATCAGCTGTCCTTACGGCACAGCAAAACTAGAGGCGTATTTATGTAATTCTGCTCAGTTACAACACATGATATGACTGCACTTTATAATAGCTTTCACTTTAATATATTCTATAATGCTAAACATATCAGCAGTTAATGCACATTCAAAAATAAAAAGGCAATGAAACTCTGAATCATATATACTCACTTCTGAATGTCCATAACATTCACATTTGTTAGGCATTACATAATGTTAATTAGGGCTGCAACAAACGATTATTTTGATAATCGATTAATCTAACGATTATTAGAACGATTAATCGACTAATCGTCGATTATTTCGCAGACTGATCAGTAAGTTTGGAACGATTATTCAGCTTTTCCAATTAGTTAAAACATTGAGTTATACATATTCTAACTATAATATAAAAAAAGAAAATCACTTCAGCTTTTGAAATAGTTGTTTTAATGAACTTTGAGCCAACTAAACAGGTCATTCTCTTTAAGTTTTCAGATTTCGGTCCAACTCAAATCACACACAAATGCTCTCTAAGCATTGTTTAATAGGCCCACTGCTTTTCTTAGAACTGAAACAGAAAAAGGGACATTTACTTCAGGACACAAAGAATGGTAAAATATTAATCTGCAAACAATTATTATAATTATAAAATTACAATCTTTTTTTACATGACAATTGAGCTGACAGAGACGTTCTCATTCCCTTTTAATTTATAGTATGATAAAGTGACTGCCGTGATATTCTTCCTATATCATAGGAAGGATATAACATCTCGTTTTGTAAGTCTTCATGATTATTGAACAAAATACAGGCAAGTGATAAGACTATAATAATACCTAATATACTAATAGTGTTACAATAATAAAAACAGCCCTGACTCCTAAGCTCGATCAAGCTTTATTCTATACAAAATAAGTCATCACATTACTGTAATTATATTACTATTGATAATATTATTACTATTATTAGTAGTATTGCATTCTCTAATAAAGAGAGATTTGCCGCTGGTTAGTTAGCTCCAGCTGGAGAACACTCACTTCTCACCGGCTCCTCTTTTGCCGGGATGTTTCCTCTTGCACCCCAACATTGCACACGACAGCATTCTTGATTTGAAGTTTTGTGAAACTTTCCCAAACCTAAACCTTGCTAGTTCGGATTCGTTTGCACTGTCATTATTCGCGCTGTTTTCTCTTCTACCGCAATAGCATTTGTAAGGGCTGCACTACACTCTAGCGCTACAGCGCCGTAGCGTTCAAATCGCGGGATTGCAGGCCCTTACATTAGGTCACGTGAGATCAAACGACTACTCGACAACAAAGATATTTGTCGACAAATTTTTATTGTCGACGTTGTCGACAACGTCGACTAATCGTTGCAGCCCTAATGTTAATCATTATCTCCTAAGACCAACATGTCCTTTGGTTTGGGTTTATGTCTCCTGTCTCAATTCATGTTATCAAACAAATCTATTTCCAACATACTAAAGGAGATCAACACCTCAAGCACAGTTCAGGGAAGTATTTTCACTATTATTATGGCTTCCAAGAGCACTGTACATTTACTTGCATCTAAATTTCATCAGCCAAGGATAGTCACAAAACTTCGCAAACGGACAGGTATGCTAGTCCTAGAGATAGTGGAGAGCTCTTTCACCCTCTTAAAACGTAAAACAGGGAAGCGTGACAGAGGATTGGATCACGCTTTAGAGGACAGACAGCGAGTGACGGCTTCTCTTCTCTGAATGTAAATTACAGCTTCACCTGTCACTCAAAATCAACCAAGGACATCATGAGAGGGAAAGAAAGAGCGAGAGAAGCATACAGAGAGAATATTCCAGATCCTTCCCTCCAGTCTCACTCAGCAAGATTTTTTCAAGTGTTTTAAACATATGTTGAGGAAAGAGAGTCTTTGAAACATGACGGAGGTCCCACAGGGGTCCACAATCACATCTGCTCATTCATTCGAGAGGATGCAATCACTCTGCGTACTGTATAGAAAACCTGCAGCCGGGTGGCGTCCTCTAATACGGTGATGATCAATCATATATTTACAATGTAGAACTTGACTGGCATGTTACAAATCCCCGAATTGCTTGTTGACTTGATTGCACGATTTGAGACTTGAGACATAAAATATGCCAAAACGCCATGATATGATCTAACAAATACAATATTCCTTCTTGCCTTGATACATTTCATTCTGAAACAGGAAAAGCAACATCTGAGCATTTACAAAGACATTAATTGCAGAATATATCTATTTTAACCAGAGAAACAAGATATTCGAGTATATTTGCTAAAAATGTGTACTTTTAAAGGGGTCATATAATGGTGCATGCACTTTTACAAGTTGATTGTACTGAAATGTGTGTTGGCAGTGTCTGTACACAACCATCAAATAATGATAAAAATCCATCCAGTGGTTTTGTTTTAATCTCCTTATATGTTTTCCCCTGCCTCAAATCAAGCCGTTCGAGCCTGTGACGTCACACGCTCGCACGCCCCTCCCACGATTGTTGATTGACAGGAGCGTTTCAACACAGACCCGCCCTCGCTCGTGAGCCAGCTGTCAATCATAGTCCGCGCGGACCGGCGCGGTCATTGTTGATATGCTGGAGCACTGTCTATGAGCAGAATGGCGTCTAAGCGATTGTGGTGTTCTGTTCTTGGGTGGAATAACGAACACAGTCATTTTAATGTTCCTAAACCCGAACCGCTGAAGACGCAGTGGCCGAGTTTGTTTTCGAAGGGAATATTCCCCACGAGCAACGTCAATGCTCTCATGTTTGCACGAATCATTTCTCACCAGACTGCTTTATAAACGAGGGTCAGTATAAAGCTGGTTTTGCTAAGAAGCTGCTCATGAAAAAAAGATCGGTACCAACTATTCATGTTCCTGCTGCACCTCCAGAAGAACTGAAGTGAGTGTAACGTTTTATTAAACTTTATATTAATATATTAATCTTTGCAAATCGCTAGCTGCACGCTTCACAATGAATGTGTCTAAGGTTTACACTCAGGGTACATTACGGCATGTTTTCTATGTACGACGTTCTCAATATAATTCATAATCCCACGTTTATAATGAACAACGCGTTATGGTTATTGTGTTATTGAGTTACAAATGGTGTATGCACAGAACAGAGAGGCGGAGTCAGCAAAGCTCATTATCATTTAAAGGCATATGCACTGAAACGGCGTGCTGAAAACAGAGCTGTTTTTGACCAGGTAAAATAAGTGTTTTCTTACAATACTAATGAGAATTTTTAATTAAAGTATATTACAAAGTTTTAATTTAGACCCTAAAGAATCATACTAGCTTGTACAAAAATGGCATTATATGACCCCTTTAAGAGTAGACTAGTATATAGATGAGCTCAAAGCTACAGACATAGATAGTCACAAAACTTACATTTTAACATTTTTATGGGGTCTTTAAGAGATCATGCCTGCATATGTTTGATAAACCTGTTTTTCCTGTGGAAACTACTAAAATATGACTGATGGAGACACTTCATGACTGACAGAAAGTGTGCATCACTGAAACTCACACACACACACACACACACACACACACACACACACACACACACACACACACACACACACACACACACACACACACACACACACACACACACACACACACACACACACACACACACACACACACACACACACACACACACACACACACACACACAATTAGCTTTTATGTAAGCACTGCCACTGATGAGGAGATTCACACTCAAAGTCTAATTTTATACCAGAGCAACATCAGAGAAACAGAGAGTGAGTGAGTTTATCATCCACCAAACTCAAACTCGCAAGTCCAATCGATCAGAAAATAAACACATAATTTCCAAATAATGTTTCATCACGTTAAACTTACAAAAGCTGATTTGAAAGAAATTTTTAAAGCAAAAAAAAAAAATCTTTCTTCATTCCCATATTGACTGTACCATGAAACATGGTATACTGTCTGTGTATGGTAGTTTCAAAAGTATATACCATATTAGATACTTACATGGTATATTCATAATCTAGTGTAACCCCTCTTCTCTGTGCTAATTATGATACCGAATGTAGCTAACCCAATTTAGTAAATATAACACAAGATGGGGCCCTGGGTTTGTTCTAAAATAAATAATAATAAAACAAATAATGCAGATGTTGGTTTATTGTATGACTACTTGGTTAAATAAACTTTGCAACAACTTACTTTGGCGGTGCCTCCACTTAGTAGTAAATTATTACTTTAATTCAAATTACACTACTAAGAATGTATGCTTTTTAACTCACAGATTAAACCCACCAATAATAGTGTAAACTGCCTGGAAAAAACACACAGAAATGTGAATGAAGTAATTATATACAATTTACTGAAATGAAAATAAAGTATTCAATTTGTGTGATCGAATATGTTGAATTTAGAGGGAAACAGTTAAATAATATGCAACACAAAATTAAAACAATTCCAATATGAATCCTCAATTCAATTGACACCCAAATCAAATCAATCAAATTAGTAGAACCTTAGTGACAATAAATCAAGTGGGCCCACACATTCATTCACCTCTCTCTTTCATTCAGTCTTGAACAAAATAAATCGTTGCAGGCCTGTGACGTAGCTTGAGAGCGTGGTGGCCAAAAACACAACGGCCGCTTCACTTTTAAAGCAAACAAAATAGTTACTGCAAGTGCTTGGTAGTACTCACGACCTGAGAAGATGTTCAGTTGCAGACGAACGTCAGGCACAACTGTACAAGGCTGCAAGTTCAATCAGCTACCAGTTAGCAGATACGGATTCCCGTGACGAATACTCAACGCCACAAATCATCAGAGAAACTGTAGAATATCTTTCCCCACTGATGCAGAGATGATCCTCGTACATAAACACAACCACAAGAAACAACTGTCCGTTTCCTGTGTAAAATATGTTATAATCAGTCCATGTAACTTATCAAATAAATTACAAACATAAACGGGTGAATATAATATGTGCACACACTTTAACAGTCACTAAATGTATGCTAACATGCTATTCGCGATTAGCATTTACCTCAGAATTTAGCCATATTGAATACAAACAGTATTAAACACAAAAAAAACAGAAAATTTACCTTCAATCAATTAGACAAGCATCCCAGAAATGCACAACGATTGGTCATCCATAATAACTGGGTGTACTTTATCATATTTTTAACAGAACTAAGCGGATTGCAAGTTCCTTTCACTTTCACCATGCATTGCTGCCAAATACGGTGCACATCTCCCAAACCCCGCCCCCTCCTGAGTAATCAACATCGGAGTTTATCCAATCAGAAAACAATAAAATAAAAATAAGCAGGTATTTCAGTGCAAGCTAGTTAGGGTGTATAAAAGCATGTGAATGTTAATAGATTTAACCCAAACTTATTAACCCCTTGCGGTCTGTATTTCTATAAGCATACAAAATCCCATCTGGGCTACACCCTCCCCCTTCTAAAAGTCTTGATGTCCTCATCAAACTCTTGTCAATCAGTGATTCTATTTGTTATCGGAAAGGGACGTTTGTTTGGCACAGACTGCACAAGTAGCATGGGTTCTCTGTGTACTTTTCACATTCTCTTGAATGTCAGAGTAACTGATTTGGATCATCATTCCCCTATGACTGATAGTTAACGGCATATCTGAGGGTTTTCCAGGTTCATCGTAGGTCAAACGAATGACTGGCTTCACAACTCGTCTAGATACTCGGGAACCCGAAGTTTCACCATCCTCTACTGATGCACTAGAATCAAGGACGTCTCCTTCTTCTAACTCTGTGTCCACCACAGTATCAGGAAATGGATGGGTAACTTCAATTTCAGAGCCCTCCAAAAAGGTTGTTTCTTCCAAATCTCCATTCTCCTGATAAGAACTGGGTTTATCCTCATCCCCTGCTCCATCACCTTCTTTCAGGATGTTCTCCTGCTTCTTAAATTCATCCAAATTGAAATGATGAGTATGGTAAGTATAGTCAACTTCAGAATCCGAACTTTCTGCTTGTTTGTCATCATCTGACCTGGACAAATCGAATTTCCTTTTCCTGGTCTGCTTTTGTGCGTTTTGAATTCTGGTGACAGGTTTCTCAGCCACTCTCTCCTTTTCCACAGAAGTAGACAACCTAACTAGGTACCCAATTGGTAACAGATGGTCTCTGTGAAGGGTCTTGATAATACCAGCTCCCTGTTCAGGCTTGACACGGTACACTGGTAAGTTTGGCAACTTCTCTACAATCACATAAGGTACCGACTTCCAACGGTCTTTCAGTTTATGTTTTCCCGTTATTCCAACATTTCGGAGTAGCACTCGATCCCCTTCCTCCAATGATTGATTCCGAACCCTTTGGTCATATCTTGTTTTGTTTTTCAGATGACTCTTGTTAGCAGCATCAGACGCAAGTTCATAAGCTTTCCTTAACTCTCTTCTCATTTCACTTACGTACCTCTGATATTGGATCTCATTTTCACCATCAGGTGAGGTACCAAAACAGATATCAACTGGCAAACGAGCTTCCCTACCAAACATGAGGAAGTAAGGGGAGTAGCCAGTGGCATCGTTTTTCGTGCAATTATATGCATGTACCAGATGACTGATGTATTGACTCCATTTCTGCTTCTGGGAAGTGTCAAGTGTTCCAAGCATTGATAAAAGAGTACGATTAAATCGCTCGGGTTGAGGATCTCCCTGGGGATGATAAGGTGTTGTATGAGACTTTCTAACCCCCAGCATTGACAACATCTCCTTGATTAATCTACTCTCAAAATCAGTGCCCTGGTCGGAATGTATTCTGGCTGGTAACCCATAGTGCACAAAGTATTTTTCGCACAATACCTTGGCTACAGTGATGGCTTTTTGGTTTGTTGTTGGGAAAGCCTGAGCGTACCGAGTGAAATGGTCAGTTACCACCAACACATTGGCAATTCCCTTTGTATCAGATTCTAAGGACAAGAAATCAATGCATACAAGATCTAATGGACCATTGCTTGTGATCTGATTCAGTGGAGATTTCTGTGGTAATGACTTACGGGAAATACATCTTCCGCAGTTTTTGATGTATTGTTCAATCTCCAAGCTCATTTTAGGCCAGTAAAACCGGTCCTTGACAAGATCAATAGTCCTCTCGACTCCAAGATGGCCGGATTCATCGTGAAGAGAGCTTAACACCATAGGTTGGTATTTTTTAGGTAAGACAAGCTGCTTGACTTCTTTTCCTGAGGACTTTTCGGTCACCCTGTGTAGCAGACCATCCCGTATTACCAACTTTGCACGTTCACGGCGCAGAAGAAACAAGTGCGGATCACAGTTCGTACTTAAAGGAGTTAGTTTGCCAGATTCTATTTCTCTCTTCACAGGGTTTATGAGAGGATCAAGATCTTGGGCTTTCTTCAACTGCAGAGGTGTTATATGTTCAAGAGAACCCGACTCCAAATTGGTGGGAAATGCATATGCATCTGGTATAACGGTGGAGGACACTCCAAGCTGGTCTACCATTCGTGAGTAAACTTCAGGTGGCTGCAACAGATTGACTTGCTGACACACAGCTTTAATCCCTGACAAAGGAATTTCCTTCCACTCTTCCAGTGACTCTGTGGAACATTTTCTGGACAAAAGATCAGCATCAATGTTTTGCCGTCCCGGACGGTACTGGATGGTGAAATCATATGTTGCCAGAGCAGCAAGCCAGCGATGTCCAGTGGCATTCAGTTTTGCTGTTGTGAGAACATAAGTCAAAGGATTATTATCTGTCCTTACCGTGAATCTGGCCCCATAGAGAAAATCATGGAATTTATCTACCACAGACCATTTAAGTGCCAAAAACTCTAACTGATGGACAGGATACCGTTGCTCCGATGGACTTAGCTTCCTACTGGCAAAAGCTACCGGTCTCAAACCTTCTGGATGTTCCTGATTTAGCACCGCTCCCAATCCATTTCTGCTCGCATCAACATGTAGTATATATGGTTTGGTGGGGTCAGCGAAAGCTAGAACAGGAGCATTAGTCAAATAGTGGAGTATCCTACTAAATGCCTCAGAGCATGCCTGATCCCACCTTTCACCAAAAGGCTCAGACTCCTTAAAGTAACCGGTTAATTTGTCTTTAACTGGTTTTCTGTTACGTTGTGTGGGTGGGTAACCTTTGGTAAGCTCGGTCAACGGTCTCACTATAGCAGAGTAATTGGCAATGAATCTGCGATAATACCCACAAAACCCAAGAAAGGATCTCAAAGATTTAAGATCAGTGGGCTGCTTCCAGTGTTTTACCGCCTCAACCTTTTCAGGATCTGTGGCAATGCCAGCTTCTGACACAATATGCCCCACATACTTCACTTGAGGTTGACAAAACTGACATTTGTCAATGGAAATCTTCAAGCCAACCTCCTCCAGACGGTCAAGAACTTTTAGAAGGCGCTCTTCGTGTTCTTCCAAGCTCTTACCAAAAACGATTATGTCATCCAAATAGACAATGACTTGAAGAAGATGCATATCCCCCACTGCTTTCTCCATAAGCCTCTGAAACGTAGCAGGGGCCCCAGTAATGCCTTGCGGCATACGCTCAAATTGGTAAAACCCAAGGGGACATATAAAAGCGGTCTTCTCCTTGTCTTCTTCTGCCATTGCTATTTGGTAGTATCCACTCCTGAGGTCGAGGACAGTGAACCATCTACTTCCTGATAAGCACTCTAGGGCATCCTCGATGCGGGGCATCGTATACTGATCAGGAATGGTACGCTTGTTTAATGTGCGATAATCCACGCACATACGAACACTGCCATTTTTCTTTCGTGCTATGACAATAGGAGAGGCATATGGACTGCGAGACTCCTTCACAATGCCAGCTGCCATTAGCTCTTGAATATGGCGGCGTACGTCATCAATGTCAGCTGGGGTCAAACGACGTGATCTCTCCCTGAAAGGACGAGTATCACTGAGCCGGATCTGATGTTCTACACCTTTAGCCAGACCTACATCCCATTCATGAATGGAAAAAACATTTTGTCGCTCTGCCAGTTTATGACTCAGTCTATTCTTCCACTCCTCAGAAATGGGTGAGTTGGCAAAGTTGAAAAGCTTGGGGTCTAGAACAGCCGTCTTCGTATCATCCTTTTGTGCCACTGTCACAGTATCAGTAGAATACATATGAGCAAGGACAGTGCCCACAGGCAGAGAGATTTCTTTTAAAGACTCATTCTGCATCAAAACAGGGAACCTTTTCTCATCCACACGGGAAGAAGGGAGTACAAAAGACTGTACTAACATACCAGCTGGCAAGGCAGGAGAGCTAGGTGCCTCAACAAGTAGGATATCTTTTTCTGTCTGTGAAAATTTCTCTACTTCGCAGGTAGCCAAACACTCTTTCCTTGGAGCCATAGTGAGTGGACCCGGGCCTAACCATTTCACCTGTCCAACAGCATCATCATTTACAACGGACAGTTGTTTCTGTTTCAGAAGAGCTTGTGAAATTATGGGCTGTAGCTTAAGACATTGAGCAGACCTGGTATCTGGTATCTCATGATAGAGATCCGCTAGCCGTTTGAACAAATAGGCATTTGTCCCAATGATAACCGGAACTTTGTCTGAATTGCGAGGTTCTGGACATACCAAGGCGAGTACTGATAAAGACCCTGAAATACCTAGGTCTTCGGGGAACTCTAAATCTACCACAACATATCCTTTGTATGGGTAGCTGGACTCACTCAGTCCCCATATGGCCAGGCCATTAACCGAATGGATTGGTACATTTGCCAGATGTTTGGAGTACCACTTCTCAAAGATAATCGTGACTTGTGAGCCACTATCAAGCAGGGCTTCACAGGGATGACCACAAATCTTGATATCTATGGTAGATGACGGCCCTACTAGTCCCTTTGGAATGTTAGATTCTAGCTTCAAGGTTTCAACTGTGCTCCTTTTCACATAACAGTTTCTCATTGCCTTACTCTGTGTGGATCTCTTTTCTTCTTTGAGTTTTCGCAAAACATGAAGCAACTTCTGAATTACTTTCGTTGGGTTCTCAGCAGCACTACATCTGGTGGCAATATGTCCATCTTGACCACAACGATAACAAAAGAAGTCATTAGTATCTTGAAAAGACTGGTTTCTTGCAGGTATAGATGGACCATCTGAAGTGTCAACAGATTGTGCCTTGGGTTCTCTCAACTCATTCGCAGACTTTACTGCCATTGCTGTCAACTGAGTCTGAAGCTCCTTCACTTGCTTTCTCAGAGTTTGCACTTCACTATTCTGATCTGCTTTAGCTGGTTTCTTTGGCATAGTAACACTACTACTACTTACCAAAGTAGGTGGTGCAGAGCGCCCTTGGGTAGACAACTCCCTTACCATTAATTGCAAATCCTTTATTTCAGTGCGTAAATCAGAAAGTTCTGATTGTTCTGGATTTACATCTTGACTGATCTGCGCAGCTCTAACATGCGGTCTCTTCACTGGCGCACTGAGCTTGTGCCTTGCTACATCCTGTTCTTCCTCCTCACGGATTTCGTTAAGCAGCTGCAAAAAGGTAGGAGGATGGCTTTTTCTTTCCCTCAGTCTTAACCGCAACAACAGAATATCTGACTCAGTAGCCCCTCTGATGAGCTGCTCAACGCGCGCTTTATCAGCTAATGTGAAATCTAGACCTCCTTTCTGCAAAACCTTGGTAAGCGATCGCTCCACTCTTCTCAAAAATGCAGATAGAAGCTCACCAGGATTCTGACGCAGCAGTCGAAAAGCGAAATACAGATCCTCCCCAGATTCGGCTGTTCCAAATGCACTTTCTAATGCCTCTATGTATTCAATGGGACTTGCATCTGGATTCGCCATTCTCACAGCTTGAATGATCTCCAAAGCTGGACCCTTTAGACTTTCTACTATCCTTCTCCTCTTTTCTTTGTTTGAGCAGTCACATTCTTCTATCATGAGTCTGGCCTGATTGCTCCAACTGTCTAAAGTTTCTTCCCCTACAGGAGTAGGGCTTACACCTGACAGGGTTCGAAGACGGCGATAAGCACTGTTCTCTGGAAGGGGTCTTGCTGTTTTTTCTAGCAGTTCCCCAACAGCTCTAATGATAGACTCAGGGCTATTTCCCGATGTTAAGTTAGAAGCCTTAACAGCTTGAATATCCTCCCAAGTCTTTCCTTCTTCTTTTAATAATCGTGACAATTTCTCTGTGAAACTATCCGGATCATTTGTCTCAGTTCCCTCATCGGCTACAGTTATCATCCAGGCATTACCTCCACTCAAGGGGACGGCTTCTGAAGGGAGTACTGATGAATCTACTGGTTCACGGCATTCGCACAACACATTGAGGCAATTTTGGTTGGGCTTAAATACTTTCCCTCTTACTCTCACTCTACCAAGAGCTTTGATCATCTCCATTGTCTCTTCAACGTGTGCCACGTCAGTTTCTTCTGGCACTCCGGATAGCATTACTGCATGAGCCAGATCAATTCCTTCACCTCTACACCAATTTCGGAGTTCAGCCATCCTTTCAGTCCTCGCTGTGCCAGCCATGGCTAATCTGTTTTACCTCAACTTAATCTCAGATATTCAAACTTGCATCAATAGTACAAAAATAAAACCCAAAAACTATCCCAGCGGTGCCTCCATTTATGTAACCCCTCTTCTCTGTGCTAATTATGATACCGAATGTAGCTAACCCAATTTAGTAAATATAACACAAGATGGGGCCCTGGGTTTGTTCTAAAATAAATAATAATAAAACAAATAATGCAGATGTTGGTTTATTGTATGACTACTTGGTTAAATAAACTTTGCAACAACTTACTTTGGCGGTGCCTCCACTTAGTAGTAAATTATTACTTTAATTCAAATTACACTACTAAGAATGTATGCTTTTTAACTCACAGATTAAACCCACCAATAATAGTGTAAACTGCCTGGAAAAAACACACAGAAATGTGAATGAAGTAATTATATACAATTTACTGAAATGAAAATAAAGTATTCAATTTGTGTGATCGAATATGTTGAATTTAGAGGGAAACAGTTAAATAATATGCAACACAAAATTAAAACAATTCCAATATGAATCCTCAATTCAATTGACACCCAAATCAAATCAATCAAATTAGTAGAACCTTAGTGACAATAAATCAAGTGGGCCCACACATTCATTCACCTCTCTCTTTCATTCAGTCTTGAACAAAATAAATCGTTGCAGGCCTGTGACGTAGCTTGAGAGCGTGGTGGCCAAAAACACAACGGCCGCTTCACTTTTAAAGCAAACAAAATAGTTACTGCAAGTGCTTGGTAGTACTCACGACCTGAGAAGATGTTCAGTTGCAGACGAACGTCAGGCACAACTGTACAAGGCTGCAAGTTCAATCAGCTACCAGTTAGCAGATACGGATTCCCGTGACGAATACTCAACGCCACAAATCATCAGAGAAACTGTAGAATATCTTTCCCCACTGATGCAGAGATGATCCTCGTACATAAACACAACCACAAGAAACAACTGTCCGTTTCCTGTGTAAAATATGTTATAATCAGTCCATGTAACTTATCAAATAAATTACAAACATAAACGGGTGAATATAATATGTGCACACACTTTAACAGTCACTAAATGTATGCTAACATGCTATTCGCGATTAGCATTTACCTCAGAATTTAGCCATATTGAATACAAACAGTATTAAACACAAAAAAAACAGAAAATTTACCTTCAATCAATTAGACAAGCATCCCAGAAATGCACAACGATTGGTCATCCATAATAACTGGGTGTACTTTATCATATTTTTAACAGAACTAAGCGGATTGCAAGTTCCTTTCACTTTCACCATGCATTGCTGCCAAATACGGTGCACATCTCCCAAACCCCGCCCCCTCCTGAGTAATCAACATCGGAGTTTATCCAATCAGAAAACAATAAAATAAAAATAAGCAGGTATTTCAGTGCAAGCTAGTTAGGGTGTATAAAAGCATGTGAATGTTAATAGATTTAACCCAAACTTATTAACCCCTTGCGGTCTGTATTTCTATAAGCATACAAAATCCCATCTGGGCTACACCAGTGTAAAAAAAAAAATTGTTGAAGGTTTGTGCCAACAGTGATAAGCTCTACATGACTCTATTTATAGTCATCAGTCAGTTTTAGCATCAATGCTAACCCCTGCTCCCTCCTTAGGCTCCATGTGAAGTATGTGTGTGGCGTAATGGAGAGTTTGGCATCAGTCTGAGGCCGAGTTTGATCCCTCTCTCTCATGCTGGCCAATTACCCAGCATTCCTTTAATTTTCCTCCAGTAGCTCCATATATCCCATCCCATCCGTCTGCCATCCAGCTGTCCCCATGCAGCACCAATTACAAACTCCTCTTATGGATTTAGACAGGACTATTTTTGAATCCTGCTGTGGGAGGACACACACTCCAGACTGGAAACATCTCTCGAGTGACGTTTTCCAGAGTGATCGCCGATCACATTTCTCAGTGGCCGAACATTAGGCTGGTGTGCTCAGATGTTTTCATGCGTTAAAAACATTATGATCAGATATTGTAAATGACGACACTTTTATGAATTACATTTGTGTGTTTAAAGTCACTATAAAATCAAAATCCAATTGTTTTTAAATGGAATATTCCAGTATTTATTATATATATATTTTTTAAATGTGTGTTGTAATCCTTATTAATCAAAAAACCTTCCCCTCCCTCTTGCAGCATCTCTTATCTCTTCTCTGATGATGTGGGCGGAGCAACCTGTCACTCACATGTGATCCACCAATAGCAAACCACAACCATCCAATCAATTCCCCATGAACAGAATCAAGTCCCGCCCTACATTTTTTCATCAAAACAACTGATGCATTTATGCCAATCTCACCAAGCACACACCAATACAAAGAAAAGTAGGTAAATATATAACGAAATGAGTTGCAGTTCGCACACACAGCGGCACACTTCCAACCAATTACACGTGCAAAGATATCCAGCCCTGAAGCTATCGGGACAGAGACACAAACACAGTTATCGTTCATGGCAAAACACCTCCGCTCTTATCGACAGTCATTGAGCATTGAAAATAAGAACTTAGTGCACAGAGAGAGAGATAGAGGGGGAAGAAAAACATTATCCTGCAAACAGGCACGGCGCCACCGCTGGGGAAATGCCTCGGCACTGTAGATTATTACTCAAAACCATCTGCACAAATGCTTTCTTCCAAATCGACTGGGAAGGGGGCGAGGGAAGACGATGTTTTCCTCTGCAACACTGAACAAGGTTAGAAGCGAGACCCGCTGGCGCCCGTCCAGCCATGGGTAACCATGGAAATGAATATTAGCTCGATCTGAGGAGAAGCGAATCGTTCCTGGAAGTACGTCTGCACCCACAAATGATGGAGGTGGATCAGTTCAGTGTCATTAGGGTGCTTTCTAAGGCAGTATCACTCAGATTTGTCAGCTGTACATCCATGATGTGAATCTCTTGTTCCAGCACATCTCAAAGCTTCTCTATTAGACTGAGATCTGGTGACTGTGGAGGCCGTTTGAGTTTAGTGAACTCACTGTCATGTTCAAGAAACCAGTTTGAGATGATTTGCGCTTTGTGACGTGTGTGTGTTATCCTGCTGGAAGTATCCATCAGAAGATGAGTTCACTGTGGTCATAAAGGGATGGACATGGTTAGCAAGAACACTCGGGTCGGCTGTGGCGTTTAAAAGATGCTCAGTTGGTACTAAAGGGCCTTAAGTGTGCCAAGAAAATATTTAACAAACCATCACACCACCAGCAGCCTGAACTGTTGATACAAGGCAGGATGATCCATGCTTTCATGTTGTTTACGCCAAATTCTGACCCGATCGTATGAATGTCACAGCAGAAATCCAGACTCATCAGACCAGGACACGCTTTCCAATCTTCTGTTGTCCAGTTTTGGTCAGTCTGTGTGAATCGTAGCCTTAGTTTCTGTTCTCAGCTGACAGGAGTGACAGGAGTGTGTGTCAGAGGTGTTCAGAGATGCTCTTCTTCGTTCAGAGATGATGATCTGCGTTCAGAGATGATCTTCTGTGGTCAGAGATGATCTTCTGCGTTCAGAGATGATCTTCTGTGGTCAGAGATGATCTTCTGTGTTCAGAGATGCTCTTCTGTGGTCAGAGATGATCTTCTGTGTTCAGAGATGCTCTTCTGCGTTCAGAGATGCTCTTCTGTGTTCAGAGATGATCTTCTGCGTTCAGAGATGATCTTCTGCGTTCAGAGATGATCTTCTGTGTTCAGAGATGCTCTTCTGCGTTCAGAGATGATCTTCTGCGTTCAGAGATGATCTTCTGTGTTCAGAGATGCTCTTCTGCGTTCAGAGATGATCTTCTGCATTCAGAGATGATCTTCTGCATTCAGAGATGATCTTCTGCGTTCAGAGATGATCTTCTGCGTTCAGAGATGATCTTCTGCATTCAGAGATGATGATCTGCGTTCAGAGATGCTCTTCTGCGTTCAGAGATGCTCTTCTGCGTTCAGAGATGCTCTTCTGCGTTCAGAGATGATCTTCTGCGTTCAGAGATGCTCTTCTGTGTTCAGAGATGCTCTTCTGCGTTCAGAGATGATCTTCTGCGTTCAGAGATGATCTTCTGCGTTCAGAGATGCTCTTCTGCGTTCAGAGATGATCTTCTGCGTTCAGAGATGATCTTCTGCGTTCAGAGATGATCTTCTGCGTTCAGAGATGCTCTTCTGTGGTCAAAGATGTTGATCTGCGTTCAGAGATGCTCTTCTGCGTTCAGAGATGCTCTTCTGCGTTCAGAGATGCTCTTCTGCGTTCAGAGATGATCTTCTGCGTTCAGAGATGCTCTTCTGCGTTCAGAGATGATCTTCTGCATTCAGAGATGATGATCTGCGTTCAGAGATGATCTTCTGCGTTCAGAGATGCTCTTCTGCGTTCAGAGATGATCTTCTGCGTTCAGAGATGATCTTCTGCGTTCAGAGATGCTCTTCTGCGTTCAGAGATGATCTTCTGCGTTCAGAGATGCTCTTCTGTGGTCAAAGATGTTGATCTGCGTTCAGAGATGCTCTTCTGCGTTCAGAGATGCTCTTCTGTGGTCAGAGATGATGATCTGCGTTCAGAGATGATCTTCTGCGTTCAGAGATGCTCTTCTGTGGTCAGAGATGATGATCTGCATTCAGAGATGATCTTCTGCGTTTAGAGATGCTCTTCTGCGTTCAGAGATGATGATCTGCGTTCAGAGATGATCTTCTGTGGTCAGAGATGATGATCTGCGTTCGTTCAGAGATGCTCTTCTGTGTTCAGAGATGCTCTTCTGTGTTCAGAGATGCTCTTCTGCGTTCAGAGATGATGATCTGCGTTCAGAGATGATCTTCTGTGGTCAGAGATGATGATCTGCGTTCGTTCAGAGATGCTCTTCTGTGTTCAGAGATGCTCTTCTGTGTTTAGAGATGCTCTTCTGCGTTCAGAGATGATGATCTGCGTTCAGAGATGATGATCTGCATTCAGAGATGATAAACTGCGTTCAGAGATGATGATCTGTGTTCATAGATGCTCTTCTGTGTTCAGAGATGCTCTTCTGCGTTCAGAGATGATGATCTGCATTCAGAGATGATGATCTGCATTCAGAGATGATGATCTGTGTTCATAGATGCTCTTCTGTGTTCAGAGATGCTCTTCTGCGTTCAGAGATGATGATCTGCGTTCAGAGATGATGATCTGCGTTCAGAGATGCTCTTCTGCGTTCAGAGATGATCTTCTGCGTTCAGAGATGCTCTTCTGTGTTCAGAGATGCTCTTCTGCGTTCAGAGATGATCTTCTGCGTTCAGAGATGATCTTCTGCATTCAGAGATGATGATCTGCGTTCAGAGATGATCTTCTGCGTTCAGAGATGCTCTTCTGCGTTCAGAGATGATCTTCTGCGTTCAGAGATGATCTTCTGCGTTCAGAGATGCTCTTCTGCGTTCAGAGATGCTCTTCTGCGTTCAGAGATGCTCTTCTGCGTTCAGAGATGCTCTTCTGTGTTCAGAGATGCTCTTCTGCGTTCAGAGATGATCTTCTGCGTTCAGAGATGATCTTCTGCATTCAGAGATGATGATCTGCGTTCAGAGATGATCTTCTGCGTTCAGAGATGCTCTTCTGCGTTCAGAGATGATCTTCTGCGTTCAGAGATGATCTTCTGCGTTCAGAGATGCTCTTCTGCGTTCAGAGATGATCTTCTGCGTTCAGAGATGCTCTTCTGCGTTCAGAGATGATCTTCTGCGTTCAGAGATGATGATCTGCGTTCAGAGATGATCTTCTGCGTTCAGAGATGCTCTTCTGCGTTCAGAGATGCTCTTCTGCGTTCAGAGATGATCTTCTGCGTTCAGAGATGCTCTTCTGCGTTCAGAGATGCTCTTCTGCGTTCAGAGATGATCTTCTGCGTTCAGAGATGATCTTCTGCGTTCAGAGATGATCTTCTGCGTTCAGAGATGCTCTTCTGCGTTCAGAGATGCTCTTCTGCGTTCAGAGATGATCTTCTGCGTTCAGAGATGATCTTCTGCGTTCAGAGATGATCTTCTGCGTTCAGAGATGATCTTCTGCGTTCAGAGATGATCTTCTGCGTTCAGAGATGCTCTTCTGCGTTCAGAGATGATCTTCTGCGTTCAGAGATGCTCTTCTGCGTTCAGAGATGATCTTCTGCGTTCAGAGA